>NW_026712808.1:0-83626 GCF_030625045.1 Achroia grisella | reverse complement strand
AATTAAATTTATTGCTTAAATGTCTTTTTTAGATTGATGGTTTAACATAATCAACATATCACTGATTAAATGCCAAAGGGTCACGACGCAAAAAAAAACTGCAACTATTTTTTTTCCAGAAATATCTAGTATCTAAATCCTTATAATTTTTATATTAAAAAGACACCCATGATTCTAGTGCTAACACATAGATATACCATTTATAGATTCGTAAAAAAGTAAAAATAGCACAGTGAAAATTTTGATGAGCTCTCCTGTAAAATTTATCGTTTGTGTCAAATAAAGGGGACGAAGTACAGAGATTGACTAATAATACTAATAAAAACACACACACACTGCACTTACTTGGTTTCGGCCCGTAAGTGTGGTATATGCCACAAAACGAAAAAAACACCAAAAGCTGAGAAAATGAGACAACATTAATAATAATAATATATTTATTTTCTCCGATAGTGATCGGCGGAGGAAAATGTCAAATAAGGGTAGGATAAAGGATGATGATATTTATTTTCTCTAAACACATTGACAAAATATACAGTGAAACTAAATTTATATGCCCAATGGCTCTGTTAGGCATGTACAATTTAATGCTAAAGTACAGATTTGTGGAGACCGCACTAGGTATCCGAAGAACATGTGTCACGTTTCACTTTTTTTCTCGTGATTTACGGCTGTACTTCTTACGTGCTAAGATATATATACAAGGCTGAGGCTGGCTAAGGTTCTTGAATAAAATAATATTACTACTATAAATTGAGATTTAAGTTATCCTATCTTTCAAGCTGGATCAAATTCCACACAATATTTTTATATACAAAGATTAATAAAAAAATGGTACTTTATAAAATGGTACTTTTCTGTATTAAAGTAAGTTAACATCTGTTAATGATTTATTGATATTGTAATAATTATTTACAAATCAATTGAATTTTTAATATCTTTATACACAGCATAAATTCTTTTGTAAAATGCAAACACAGACGGCGAACGATTCAATTTTTGTGTTATAAATTGACGACCATTTCCGTCGTAATTATATTCTATTGCGAACAAAATTTTATACACGAATGTTCCATTGTATGTCGAGTGATAAATTGTAGGTTTAAAGGTAGCACCGCATAGCTTATTCAAATAATTCAAATGATTCAAGCAGAATTGAAATTGGACTAATGGATGGAGGAGCTGATCGCGATATATATCTCGTGCTTCCGAGCGCGGTAAACGAAAGAAATTAGCTAATGTTCTCATAGCTGCATCGACATCAGCTTCAGAAAATACGGGACTGTCATCTTGGCCCACTCTGTTATTGTCATGTGACAGAAGTCCCACGGCGATGTATGACAGCAGTACGCTATGAACTATATTATCTGTGGTATTGCTGGGTGATTTGCATGAGAAATAAATCAAAGATATCACGACAAGTCTTACATTTTCTGGTAATTCTTGCAAGTAATTAAAATTAAAACCTGCCAAACTGTTCTCCACGAAATGTTCGAAAAGTTTTAGATTTTTCAAGGAGATTCCCCATCCGTTTTCAAACGGGCTAACAGTTGCAGCGTATTCTGGTCTCATTACCAGCGCATTTTCTGTGGATATAGTTTCCGGCACTCCATGTTTGTTTATAAATATAAACTCATCTTTTTCATAATTCGTAAGTAAATTAAATGCATACTGTAGTATGTCTATTGAAAAGCGGAGACCGTCTTCATTGTTGTCACCTTCTATAGCCCACGAGCCTGAGATCTGTTTATGGTGATATAGATTCACATACGGAATAGCTACATGACCCAATGCTACGCCTTTCTCGAACCAATCGGGATCCTTTTCATTGATTACAACGTTGTTCCTATTTTCCAAATACATCGTGCATAACCTGCCTGTTTTATCGTCCAATACACGTCTTCTGACACTTTCATATTCCTCCAAAAATCCTAACTGGTCAGTTCTGCTCAAATATTCATTAATTATAATAAACATATTTTCAACAGAAGTGTCTGCAAGCCAATTTAATAAGAATATTAGTTTCGTATTACGTTCTATATCTGCCCAATCTTGTCGTAAATTGTCAAAAAAAAATTCTTCAAAAATTGTTATATCTGTCAATGTGATAAATATGGCTATTTTGTCACGATTTAAATTGTATTTATCTAAAAAGTTATCCAAAACGAATAGTTTACATTCGATAGCATTGTTTTTCTGATTAAACGCAATTGTAGTATAATTTACATAGGGTAATCCGGAGAAACTAAATTCAATGTCATTGCTAAGTATACAACAGTTGTTTCTTTTTGCGAAAGCAATTACATCATCTTTTGCTTCAAAACGGGATATTGAGTACTCCATATCCATTTCATCCAATACCTGTTTGTAGACATCTTTCATGAAAATTGGTAACACTACATCTTTACTTTCCCAATTAAAGTAATTCTTAGATGAGAAGATATCTAAATACATGTGACCACCTTTAAATATAAAGTAACATTTGACGTTTGCGCGTTTGAACATAGACAGGACACTTCTTAAGTATTTAGCGTATTTGTCACTTTCACATCCATAAACAAATGGCAACTTACTATCCCTGTACTGGTTGTAAAAGAAATTTTGTCCGTCTATTACGACACTGCAGTTCTTTAGTTGATGATGAGATGACTCATTTTGAATTAAATGTCCGAAACCCTTAATCCGCATTTTGTAACCTGAAAAAAAAAAATTGTAGAGTCACGTGGGGCAAGTGTGCGCACTTATGGTTTGAAGTATCATATAATAAAATATTTGAAGTTAACTGGAACAAAACAAGGTTTATTATATAAAATATTTAATAATCAACAACTTAAACGCAAAATAAATAATTATCATTTACACAAATTCTTTGGAAATCAACAAAATCAAAACTGTTTAAATGCGTACACTTACCCAAGTATAGGGGTAAGTGTGCGCAACATGTAACATACAGTAAATAGAGTCAGACTCATATGATAAACCAGAAAATAGACATCCTCAACCTAATAATACATCAGTTCAAATAATTCCTTTTCAAAGTTATAGCATTGTTCATGCCACCAGCTCTTACAGATGCTGTATTGGATCCAGTCTTCATTCGGTGGAAATATGTATTTTTCTCCACACAGTGGGCAAAATAATTCCTGCTCATCATTTTATTTATTTTCAGATCAAGTCGTATCTTCTTTTTTGGCAATTTATTCATCCTCTTGTTTTTTGTTTTTCCAATTCTACTTTATAAGGACTTAGGTACAGTATCAATGATTGACTTTTTGCCTTTCTTTCGCCGATTTTGAATCACAGTCATTCATCCAAGAAATGCCTAAGGCCAACTTCGGTATTTCTTGGATGGATGACAGTCGTACATATTCATTCCTAGACGAAGGTACACTCATTATTGCGGGTGCCACACTGTCGTTTGCTACCAACCTCCGAAATTAATCTCTTAACAGCTTCTAGCTGTTCCTCTGTGACAACACTTCTATCCGGCATTTCTTTTATAATCGAGGCATTTTTTATGTATAATTAAACTCTGAAATAACAAATTGCATCATAAATACAAAGCCAAAGCGGAGCGGGGTAAGTATTCGCATGCGCACACTTACCCGACATTCGTATGCGCACACTTACCCCAAACCATCAAAATAAAATTTAACCAGAACTGAGCAATATTACGTAATCGTCATCACCAAAAGATTAAACACGGCTTATATTACATAAAATGTACTGTTCGATGGTATAAAGCATGATTTCAAAATATAAATATATTACAAAGGAATGAGTCTCTCATTTAAGACAAAAATCGCAATATTTCAAGCAAAAAACAATACTCACTTACGGAAACAAAATGGTTCACCGGCGGACAGTGAAAAAGTTGCACTAAGTACAGCCTTTTATGCGCTAATGAGGAGGGGTGTTATCAGTTCGTACCTATAAACCGTTTTTGAAATACTTCGAGTGCGTACACTTACCCGCTGCGCACACTTGCCCCACGTGACTCTAATGAACGTGCGCATATCGTTACTATGACCTATAAAGTTGTAAGGAACTGCTCACACGTTTATTTATTTAATAATAAACTAATAAATAAATCGTCTGCGTGTAATAGTGACCTTGGATAGTATAAAATTTTAATAATCTAACCCAAAAAAAAGCCAAACAGAAAGTTTCAATATTAATACTTAAGGGTAAAAATTTTCATTAAAAATAAAAATTTTAAACTTTTTGGTATTAAAAAGTATAGTAAACATATATGTTCATCCTCAGGATTTTGACTGTGTACCAAATTTTATTTAAATCGGTTCAATACGGGACAGACAGACTGACAATGTTACTTTTGCATTTATAATATCAGTAAGGATGTCATATATATGTATAGCATGGAGTATATTTAGTATCAGTTAGTGTAGTAGTACTTACTATGGAAGTGTAAATTGTAACAAAGGAATTGAACTTGCTTCACGCCACAACACTGACTAAAAAGTATATTATGATAATACAATTGCCAATGCACTGTGACTGAAATTTATATTGCGCCTCTGGATAACAGAAATAATGTGACCAGTTGCAAACTTAAAACTATGCTAAATGGTTGGCGAAAATTTTATATTTATTATTTTATTTACTCTTTATTGCAAAGATCATAAATTTGAGTAATAAGGTACAAAAGGCGTCTCTCCTCTGCCCAAAGTTACATACTTTGGACAGAGAAGATAGTAGGTGGCTCTTGAGTAGAATAGACATAAAAAAGGGCATAGTAATATTATAGTATATATATATACCATGTATTAAGTACAACGCAGTTAGGAACAAGCTAAGAGGATAATATAATAGGGATTTCTTGGGCAATTTTTATTTGTTACGCCCGAAATTAACAACGTATCCAATCCCAGATCGTACCAATCATAAATTGATCCCTATTTCCAGATCTGGCTCCAATCTGCGTCCCAATATGATAACTCTAGTTTTTTAAGAATTATTGTATTATATGAATATGGAAATAGCTATAGAACCTTCATTAAGTCCAATTTGCATCTGTTTTTTTTGCACAATAAACTTATTATCAGTTTAACGTGTTGTTTTAAATGAGTATGCATTTGCTACTCATATTTCTGTATTTATAATTTCAATTATATAACTATATATCTTGGCACGCGTTTCATAAAAATATATTTAAGTTTAAAAATGAAAAATAGACTGAATGCTAAAAATGGATTAGGATTAAACATTAGAAGATTATTATCTGTACTTCAGTATTATATTAATATCAATTTCCTTTCTTTTAAAATTTACTTTTTAATTTCACGGATTTTATTTTTCATAGACATGTTTAAGATTTATAAATAACCAATAACTCTATATAATATATATGTCTTTGTTCAATAGTCAGATGTTCTCCATTTTGCAATATTCATTAATTATTATAAAAATGCGCTAAAGCACTCGCAATGGCAGAACGCGGGAATGCGCGGGCTATTTCTCTTTGTCATTTACATGCACATTATTTCTTGCATGAAAGTCAATTCCCGTGTAAAACAGCGTATATGTTACTATTAAGGTTCTACTAATAAAGACTATACTTACTATGCGTGTGTCTCCAATACACTGTTTGTAATGTTTTCTTTTATTGATTGAATGTATTTTTTAATAATAATAATATTAAATAATTATTAACATTCTGCACCTCTCTCTGCGTGTGTTTGTCAAATACTTGAAAATGTATTTCTCTATATAAAACTATAGGTGTGTTTATGTTGTTTGTTGTTTGTTGTTTATATTGTATTTTTGTTACATTGCACTGAATAAAATATTTTTTCTTTCTTTCTTTCTTTCTTTCAAATTTCATGATTCTCCGTCCGCGCAAAACAAAGAGTATTGCGCGGGGTACAAAGTTTTGTTTGTTATATTCATACGACGCTTCACGTATATTCGAAATTTTCTACCTCAGCTCCCAGTAATGATTTTCGCCCCGATACGGTATTGAAAGTATTAAGAGTAAAACATAAACATTCAACAATATACCTTCAATTAATCGTGTATTGCAGATGATTATGGCCGGCAATTAGATTTAATAACATAATCAAAATATAAATATAACAACTATAATAACTCCTGGCCAATTAACACAGCCTCATCTAGTCCAAACCTAAGCAGAGTTTGTGTTAGGAGTACTAGATGAGTATGAGACAAATACTTAATTTTTTTTATGTAAATTCATGTATAAATGTACATAGAAAGTACACTGACCGTTACACTCATCCTTATGAATACAATACTAATATTGGTACCGTACCGTATGCAAGGAATCCCCGCGACCATTAGAAGTAAAGAGATCCTCCAAACCACGTTGATATAAATTTTGCCAAAATGGCTCATAACTGTAATTAATGACAACACTGAAGTATTATTCTGAGTACAGTTTAGTATTATCGCCGACGAGTGACGTGTCATAAATTTGCTATCGATATAAATGTCGATGATTAAAACGTCAACACTAATTATAGAAATATCGATTAGAAAAATAATGTACTCATGTATTTCTTTATAAAAATTCCTAACTATAGATATACTGAACGCCTGAATAAAACATACCTATGTAATATTTACACCTACCTATGTAACCTCTTTGCTACATTGTATTATATTATTATACTTTTAAAAATAGAACATAAAGCTCTCGAATTTTAAATATGTCATTCTTAACTGAATCATTGGAGGGAAAATAGAAATCCTTTACAATAATACCAAATATTCGTTTTATTTTCATAAAAACAAAAAGATAGTACAAACAACATTTTTTACTACATAAACATAAAAGTTTCTAATAATAAATGGATGTTTGGTATTCTTGAGTCAATAATTACTATACAGATCCAGATGAAAGTTACAGAAACAGACAATATCTCAGATTAACACATAGTAATAATACTTTTACTTTATACTAACATGTCATACATAGACTATAATACACATACAGCTATATCGCGCTTGATAGATAATTGTTAAATTGCACTGGGTCTTTTTTTAAATGTGTTGTTGTAATATTATACTACATTAATAAATATTTATATAATACCATATGTAATATTATATTATCTGTGATAATACCTAAAAATCAATTGTATTGTGATCATAATTTTAACAACAAATATGAAAACTGTAAATCACGTAGTCTTGCCGACTTGTCTATTAATTCTTTTTTTTTCGAACTACTCTAATGCTGTTGGCCGCAGCTGTTCTTTACAGCTTCACCGGACGATTAATTAATCATCTGCTGTATGGGAAAGATCATCATAAAGAGCATTTTTTTCTCAAGGATGATAATGGAATGATGCACCTGCTTGCGCTTACATTTTCCTTTGGCGAGGCACCAGTGGAGGATGATAAGATGAACTTGAAGTCAGATCAGTTAGCACAACGTGGCAAATTTACCAGCAATTTAACATGATCGTCTCCAGGGGAAACCGCTGGAGGTCAACTTGACATGGTACATTCCTAAGAATGGAGTTATTAATCCACATAACTAACAATCCCCTTTTCCCCTAAAAAGAGCATTGTACGAGGCAGGCATTACGTCCGGTGAAACTGTAAATGCCATAGCATTAGAGTACTCCGAAACAAAGGGAGGGTTTACTTGTGATCCAACGATCAACCAGAGCAGAACTCTCTTGAATCACTCTATCTATTACTAATAAATGCGTAGTTTAAAAAATCTAAGGAAATAGACAACCAAAGCAACTTCATTTTATAAATAGTAAAAGATTCATTAATAGTAAATATTATATACTACAAGTGATAAGTAGATTAGATAGTATATAGAAGTCAGTCTTATATCAATGTGGAAATCTTGTCTACATGAAATATATATATATATAAAATTCTCGTGTCGTGTTAAAAAAAAGCTCTTTACTGATTTTTATACCCATTTCATTAAATTTTATGTACGGATAGGCCTGAGAATCGGCCAAGAGTGGGTCAATACAACACGAATCCCAATCTCATCAGATTTTATTTTATCTCAAATAAAGCAATGTTTCAGTCGTAAATGTGCGACAAATCATAAAACTACTAGCAAAAGCTGAGAAAACGAGACAATGATAATAATAATATACCTATCTATATTCTCCACAAAAACATTGATATAATATAAAGTGACACCGAGCCATTGGGCATGTAAAATTGAATGCTAACGTATAATTTTGTGGAGAACTGGCGTCCGAAGAACATGAGTCGCGGCTCACCTTCTTCTCATGATTTACATCTGTAGTTCTTACGTGCTAAGATTTATGTATACAATTAATAAAACATGGTACTTTAATACATACTCA
This sequence comes from Achroia grisella, assembly GCF_030625045.1. Classification (NCBI taxonomy): domain Eukaryota; kingdom Metazoa; phylum Arthropoda; class Insecta; order Lepidoptera; family Pyralidae; genus Achroia; species Achroia grisella. Next base: position 75,299 of record NW_026712808.1, on the reverse strand, counting down.
CGGAATAAAGTAAGTAAGTTAACATCTGTTAATGATTTATTGATATTGTAATAATTATTTACAAATCAATTGAATTTTTAATATCTTTATACACAGCATAAATTCTTTTGTAAAATGCAAACACAGACGGCGAACGGTTCAATTTTTGTGTTATAAATTGACGACCATTTCCGTCGTAATTATTTTCTATTGCGAACAAAATTTTATACACGAATGTTCCATTGTATGTCGAGTGATAAATTGTAGGTTTAAAGGTAGCACCGCATAGCGTATTCAAATAATTCAAATGATTCAAGCAGAATTGAAATTGGACTAATGGATGGAGGAGCTGATCGCGATATATATCTCGTGCTTCCGAGCGCGGTAAACGAATGAAATTAGCTAATGTTCTCATAGCTGCATCGACATCAGCTTCAGAAAATACGGGACTGTCATCTTGGCCCACTCTGTTATTGTCATGTGACAGAAGTCCCACGGCGATGTATGAAAGCAGTACGCTATGAACTATATTATCTGTGGTATTGCTGGGTGATTTGCATGAGAAATAAATCAAAGATATCACGACAAGTCTTACATTTTCTGGTAATTCTTGCAAGTAATTAAAATTAAAACCTGCCAAACTGTTCTCCACGAAATGTTCGAAAAGTTTTAGATTTTTCAAGGAGATTCCCCATCCGTTTTCAAACGGGCTAACATTTGCAGCGTATTCTGGTCTCATTACCAGCGCATTTTCTGTGGATATAGTTTCCGGCACTCCATGTTTGTTTATAAATATAAACTCATCCTTTTCATAATTCGTAAGTAAATTAAATGCATACTGTATTATGTCTATTGAAAAGCGGAGACCGTCTTCATTGTTGTCACCTTCTATAGCCCACGAGCCTGAGATCTGTTTATGGTGATATAGATTCACATACGGAATAGCTACATGACCCAATGCTACGCCTTTCTCGAACCAATCGGGATCCTTTTCATTGATTACAACGTTGTTCCTATTTTCCAAATACATCGTGCATAACCTGCCTGTTTTATCGTCCAATACACGTCTTCTGACACTTTCATATTCCTCCAAAAATCGTACCTGGTCGGTTCTGCTCAAATATTCATTAATTATAGTAAACATATTTTCAACAGAAGTGTCTGCAAGCCAATTTAATAAGAATATTAGTTTCGTATTACGTTCTATATCTGCCCAATCTTGTCGTAAATTGTCAAAAAAAAATTCTTCAAAAATTGTTATATCTGTCAATGTGATAAATATGGCTATTTTTTCACGATTTAAATTGTATTTATCTAAAAAGTTATCCAAAACGAATAGTTTACATTCGATAGCATTGTTTTTCTGATTAAACGCAATTGTAGTATAATTTACATAGGGTAATCCGGAGAAACTAAATTCAATGTCATTGCTAAGTATACAACAGTTGTTTCTTTTTGCGAAAGCAATTACATCATCTTTTGCTTCAAAACGGGATATTAAGTACTCCATATCCATTTCATCCAATACCTGTTTGTAGACATCTTTCATGAAAATTGGTAACACTACATCTTTACTTTCCCAATTAACGTTATTCTTAGATGAGACGATATCTAAATACATGTGACCACCTTTAAATATAAAGTAACATTTGACGTTTGCGCGTTTGAACATAGACATGACATTTCTTAAGTATTTAGCGTATTTGTCACTTTCACATCCATAAACAAATGGCAACTTACTATCCCTGTACTGGTTGTAAAAGAAATTTTGTCCGTCTATTACGACACTGCAGTTCTTTAGTTGATGATGAGATGAGTCACGTTGAATTATATACCCGAAACCCTTAATCCACATTTTGTAACCTGAAAAAAATTACTTTGTAATGAATGTGCGCATATCGTTTCTATTACCTATAAAGTTGCAGGGAAGTGCTCACAAGTTTATTTATTTAATAATAAACTAATAAATAAATCGAAGCGTGGAATATATAATCTAACCCAAAAATAAGCCAAACAAAAAGTTTTAATATACTTAAGAGTAAAAATTTATTCACATATTTAATTTTTACACCTCTATTATACTCCTTTTTGGTGTTAAAAAGTATAGTTAGCATATGTTCATACTCAGGATTTTGACTATCAGTGTACCAAATTTTATTTAAATCGGTTCAATACGAGACAGACAGATTGGCAGAGTTACTTTCGCATTTATAATCAATAAGGATGTTGTATATATAGCACGGCGTATATTTAGTATCAGTTACAATACTAAATACTATTGTAGTACTTACTGTATAAGTGTAAATTGTAACAAAGGAATTGAACTTGCTTCACGCCACAACACTAACAAAAAGTATATTACGATAGTACAATTACCAATGCACTGTGACTGAAATTTAGCAATTACATAGTTTATATACACATACATATATAGATATATATATATATATCTTCTTTTTATGTTGCGTCTCTGAATAAGAGAAATAATGTGACCAGTTGCAAACTTAAAATTCTGCTAGATGGTTGGCGAAAAATTACAAAGAACATAAATTAGAGTAATAACAAAAGGCGGAGGACAGAAGATAGAAGGTAGTAGGTGGCTCTTGAGTGGAATAGACACATAAAAAAGGGCATAGTAATATTATAGTATACATATATATACCATATATTAAGTACAACGCAGTTAGGAACAAGCTAAGAGGATAATATAATAGGGATTTCTTAGGCAATTTTTATTTCTTACGCCCGAAATTAACAACGTATCCAATCCCAGATCGTACCAATCTTAGATTGATCCATATTTCCAGATCGGTCTCCAATCTGTGTCCCAATATGACAACTCTAGTTTTTTAAGGATTATTGTGTTATATGTATATGGATATAGATATAGAACCTTAGTTAAGTCCAGTTTGTATCTGTTTATTTTTCTGCACAATAAACTTAGGTATTATGATCGGTCGTGCCTCCGTACCGTTCTGTTTTACGTAAAATGTATTTCTGTATTTAAAATTTTAATTATATATCTTGGCACGCGTTTTATAAAAATATATTGAATCGCAATCGTGAGGGGTTACATTTTACTACTTTTTAGTTCACTCGTTCCCGCGTGGCAGTCATTTCCCTTTCATTTAAAATTAAGTTTTTAATTTCACGGATTTCATTTTTCGTAGACATGTTTAAGATTTATAAATAACTAATAAGTCTATAATGTATATGTCTTTGTTCTATAGTCAGATGTTCTCCATTTTGGAATATTCATTCATTATTATAAAAATGCGCTAAAGCACTCGCAATGGAAGAACGCGGGAATGCGCGGCCTTTTTCTCTTTGTCATTTACATGCACATTATTTCTTGCATGAAAGTCAATTCCCGTGTAAAAGAGCGTACCTGTAAAGATAACAATTAAGGTTTTACTAACAGAGACTATATATACTATGCGGGTGTGTCAATTACATCGTAGTGTGTGTAATGTTTTCTTTAAATGTATTTTTTTAATAAGAAAGAGAGATAATAATAACTTTAAATAAATATTAACATTCTGCACCCCACTCTATATAAACTATAGTTGTGTGAAATCACATGCTCTTCCGTCCGCGCATATTTTGTAAAAAGTTGTGCAACATATTGTTTGTTATATTTATAACGGCCTTTCCTGTATATTTTCGGTGAAACTTTCTACCTCAGCTCCCAGCAATGATTTTTCGACCCGATACGTTATTGAAAGTATTATGAGTAAAACATAAACATCCAACAATACACCTTCAATTAATCGTGTATTGCAAATGGTTATGGCCGGCAATAATTACTTATCAAGATGAGCTAGATTAAATAAATGTAGGTTCACAAAATATAATAATAACAACAATAATAACCCTGGTCAATTAACACAGCCTCATCTAGTCCAAATCTAAGCAGAGTTTGTGTTATGAGTACTAGATCACTGAGACAAATATTTAAATACATTTTTATTATATAAATGCGTAAATAAATGTACGTAGAAAAAATATTTGTACCGTGCGATTGTGTAATAGAACTCGTGACCATTTGAAGTAAAGAGGTCCGCTAAACTACGGAGGCACAATTTTTGCCAAAATGGCTTATAACTGTAATTAATGGTAACATTGAAGTATTACTCAGAGTATTAACCGAGTAGCTACAAGTTTCCTGTCAATGTAAATAAATGTCGATGTTTAAAACGGCAATACTCATAATCGTATAAAGTATATATTATTTTTCTAATCGTTATTTCCAATTAGAAAAATAATATATATTTTTTATAAAGATTCCAACAGTAATCCTAGCTAAAGATATACTGAACGCCTGAATAAAACATACCTATATAATATTGTCTAAGACGTTAGGTATTGTTTTTTACAGGTATATGCAACCTTTTTGCTATGTTATATTATATTACTTTTAAAAATAGAACATAGAGCTCTCGAATTTTAAATACATTAGGTATGTCATTCATAAATGAATCATTGGAGGGAAAATACAAATCCTTTACAACAGTACAAAATATTCGTTTTATTTCCATAAAAACACGAGTATAATACCATCATCATCGTCATCATCGCAGCCCGGAAGACGTCCCCTTCTGGACTTAGGCCTCTCCCAAAAATACCACGAGGATCGGTCCCGCGTTACAATGCCTTCCTTTCTTGACCAGATCGTCGGTCCACCTTGCTGGAGGCCTTCCCACGCTGCGTCTCGAGTGGCGACCACGCTCCGTTGTCGCCACTCGAGGACTTTATTGCCCCAAAGGCCATCTGTCCTACGAGCTATGTGCCTTGTCCTTTGCCACTTCAGTGTCGCATTTCTTCGTGCTACGTCGGTCACTCGGGTTACGATATTTTTTACTGCTTAAACAAAAAAGTTTCTATTAATGAATAGATGTTTGTTGAAGAAAGATAGACAGAAAACATAAATAGAAACAGAAAATATGTCAGAGTAACACATACTTGTAGTTATACTAACATGTCATGCATACACATACAGCTATATCGCGCTCGATAGATAATTGTTTAATTGTACTGCTTCTCTTCATAAATATGTTGTGTCAAAGTGTCGTAATATTATATTAATAAATAATTTATATAATACCTAAAAATCAAACATTATAATCTGGATAAATATAACCAGATCAAGGCTGCAACTAAGTGCTCAATGTACCCGGAAAAATGCAGTCAGCAACGAATGGCGCCGTACTACCAAAAACCTCACTCATCGTGATTCAAAATGTAGACCACGACCACTCTGACAAGATACTGACTAAGAAGAAGAACATTATAATAGTTTATTGTGATCGTTATTTTAACAACAAATATGAAAACTGTAAATCGCGTGGTATTGCTGACTTGTTTATTAATCTTTTTTTCAAACTACTTATCGTTGAGTAGACTCAATGCCAGAGAAATAGGAGCCTGTTTAGCCAGCTCTGTTCTTCTTCATGGAACATCGAACAAGTTTCGTCTTCGTGCTTGTAGGTAATTATAGGGCGCTCTTATGGACACCGATGTCAATACCGCTTGGTTACATTTTTCACCTCTCATGACTTTCACTAAATATTCCATTGTATGATGATTAGACGATTCACCTTTAATGAAATGCCCGAAACCCTTAATCCGCATTTTGTAACCTGGAAAAAAGATACTTTGTAATGAACGTGCGCATATCGTTTCTATGACCTATAAAGTTGCAGGGAACTAATTTATTTATTTAATAAAAAACAAATAAATAAATTGTCTGCTAGGAATAGTGACCTTGGATAGCATAAAATTTTAATAATCTAACCCAATAAATGCTAAACACAAAGTTTCAATATTAAAACATAAGGGTCAAAGTTTATTGATCAACAGCCTAAAACATAAATTGAATCTTCTAGCTTTAAAAATCATCATTTTAAGCTAGAATATTAAATTTATGGAGAATAATAAATTTAAGAAGATTAAATTTATTATATTTATACTTCCATATAACCTTTCATTCCCCTTTAAACCCCATACAGCCCTTTTTTGGTATTAAAAAGTATAATAAGCTTATGTACTTTCTTACGATTTTGACTATCAGTGTACCAAATTTCATTTAAATCGGTTCCATAGTTTTGGCTAGAAAACGAGACAGACACACTGACAGGGTTACTTTCACATTTATTTATTTTATATTAGTAAGGATATTGTATATATAGCACGGCGTATATTTAGTATCAGTTACAATACTAAATACTATTGTAGTACTTACTGTATAAATGTAAATTGTAATAAAGTAATTGAACTTGCTTCACGCCACAACAATAACAAAAAGTATATTACGATATTACAATTACCAATGCACTGTGACTGAAATTTAGCAATTAGTTTATATACACATACATATATATAATATTATATTGGATGTCATTTTTATTTCAATTAGGTATAAGGACTTCATCCCCACACGCTAGAATCTAAGTGGTCTCGGACAGTGCGGTTTCAGTGGAGCTTCCTCCCGCGTACACTTAGATTGTGGAATGAATTACCTGCCGAGGTTTTTTCGGGAGATTACAGCATGGGGTTTTTCAAGAAGGGTATATTAAGGTTTCTTAAGGGTCGGCAACGCGCACGTGACACCCCTGGTGTTTCAGGCGTCCATAGGCTACTATAACCGTTTACCATCAGATGGTCCGTATGCTTGTTTGCCACCATCATGGTATAAAAAAAACCAGTGGAGGATGCTAGGATGAGCATGAGGTCAGGTCAGTTTGGGTAACTATTATCATTATTAAATTCACAAGTAATTATCATGATGATTCCAGGGAGAACCGCGTGGAGCTCAATCTGACTTGGTACATGGCTAGCAATGTACCAAGTCAGATTGAGCTGATGAATTACCTAAACCACTGATGGGTGTGCCTAGACCACTAACATTTATTAATTAAAAAACGGTAATAATTGTACATGTATGTCAAAAGTGCCATATAAAAGAGGCATCAAAATGACACAAATATTTACAGAAAGAACAGGTCATGCTGCCGGCAACATCCTAACCCCCTTGTGACGAGTCACATTTGACTAAAGGTCCACTGGCTACTAGACCAGCCCCAATAATTATAGCACAATTGAGTGCATCATTCCATATTCATCCAATACCGCTCTCCCTCCTACATATATGTAATCCAATATAAACATGCGTCAACAAAGTCGATTGCCTCACCGATCTGAATCCGTCTGAATTAGACGGGGATCGAAATTACAGCGGCCTGAGCCGAGGTTCGAACCCCTATCGGTGCCCTCAGACTACAGTTGGATCCGTCAGGCGGAAGTTGACCTTCAGATTTCAGAGTGTCATTTGCACTAGCCCCCTATTGTCCGGTGAAGCGTTAGTTTAGTTCGGAATAAAAACGTATTGGATTTTACCCAAACTCACGAGGTAGCGTAGCGTAATACAGTATATACTAGTAGCACAGATAACATAATATTACATACTAGTAGTAATATTGTTCTTGTTTTTTTAATAGTATCTACGCTATTCAAATTATTTATCGTTTTGGAAGCAGTATCATTAGCGAAACAATGTCATAGATAAGATTAATACAGTTATGCCAATTTGGGGGATTCCCCTAAAATTGAAATAATATGGCGAATGAAGGATGGAGGGATAAGAGAAGGTGGGATGCTCACAGACTAAAAAATAAAAATGTAATAGGGACAAGTTTAAAACTTGGGACAAAATTCATATATTTGAAAACTCACTCAACGAGATTATCGTTACAAAGAAACTAAGTAGGTCCATGCTCTACAATGTAAAGATAGTTATTTTAAAAAGTATATATGTTTACTTTTTTCTAAACTTTTAATTTTTTTTTAAATCCACTAATTTCAAAATATCATGTTTTTTTCCGGATAACAGCATTAGAGTATTCCGAAAAAAAATTATTAATGAACAAGTCGGCAAGACCGCTTGATTTACAGTTTTCTTATTTGTTGTTAAAATTACGATCTCAATAAACTATTATAAAATTACTACAATTGACATTTAGGTTGGTATTATATAAATTACTAGCTGTCCCGGCAAACGTTGTTTTGCCATATAAATTAATAACGCTATAAAATAGGGGTTGGTAGAAGTTAGAAGGGTGAAAATTTAGGATTGTATGTATTTTTGTACGTTGTATCATAAAAAATTAGAAAGTCAAAGTTTATCTAAAAAAAAAATTTATGGGTGGACTACCCCTAACATTTAGGGGGATGAAAAATAGATGTTGGCCGATTCTCACACCTACTCAATACGCTCACAAAATTTCATGAGAATCGGTCAAGCCGTTTCGGAGGAGTATGGGAACGAAAACTGTGACACGAGAATTTTATATATAAGATTAAAGCAAAAACATTTTCAACTAGTGTAAAATAAAGATTTTGAGACTGGGCCAGGTTTGGTATATGTATTAAGCTATGTTAAGTTATTGTAAATATTTATGTTAACTTTGTTAGTTGTAGTCTACAACTTAATGTGCTACCGTCGTCGTCGATCTCTTATTGTATTATTTTACTGGTAAACGCTATAACAGAATAGCAGAGAGGGTGGACCCCACTGAGTTATAGACCGTTATGTCTTCTTTATAATTGTATGCGCAATATTAAAAGAATATATATATATATATATATATATATATATATATATAAATATCCCCTTGGGCACTTTGTGGCTCAGACGTGCCGTATAGGTAGTTTTTTGTTGATCCATTTTCACTTGTTGATCCGGAGGCCTTTTGTTGATCTAATGCCAGCTGACCATATATAAATGTTGATCCGTTTTGAGCCACAACTGTCACGACGAGTAATAATAATAATTAAGCGATTTATACACGATTTTATACAAATCCACCTTTTTGGCATACGAGCAGTTCTTGATCCAATTCAAACGGGCCAATCAGGGTGCAGCATTTGCCAAGGGCTTCCTCATTGGCACGTTTGGGCTACTACATTATGGCTACAGTAACTTAATAATGTCTAGCTAGTATTTCAAGAATAATAGTCTATCTAATCTAAATATTTATAGAAATCAGTCTGGAGTAACGTGACTCCAGATCAAACCTCAATACTTATTATTTTTTGGACGGGAATCTTTTCTTTTGTAACAAAGTTACTGAGCGAATAAAGAGAAGACGCAACGGCGGATCCAGGGGGAGCGTCATGGAGGTCATGGGAGTCATGGGGGCGTCATGACTCTCCCCCTTAGCCCAGGACTTAGGTAGACCACTAATTGAACTAAAAAATAATGAAACAGCAAATTTTTTTGCACGATCGGAGTGTTGGTGCAGTAGTATTAATTATAATTAAACATTGTTACTTAAAATAAAAGCAAAATAGGTATTTTCAAAATACTTTTTCAAAATAAATTACCCTTTGAGTTTTTGTCCAAACCTCAGATATTTTATTTATTTTAGGTATATCAATCATTACATAGTATAGTATAAAACAAAGTCGCTGTCGCATCTAACAAGTACATAAATAAAGAAACAAGACTTTTTGGCTCTGAATATATTTCAAAAATCAATTACTTGTGTTAATCAATTTATATACTCGTTCTTATTTCATAGTACTTGTTTTGATCCGAATATATACAGATACCGTAACGGTCTATTAATTATGAATTTATTATACCTAACCTAGATATTTTATTTTGACGAAACTCCGTGTAGTAGTAGTATCCGATAAGGGTATGCGAACCCTAAGTATTATTTCAAAATGACCAGTAATTTCGAAGAAATAAGCCTTTGAATTTCAAATCAACTTACCAAACGGACGCTCAAGGTTCGATTCCCGCCACCGATTTTTTTTTTTTTTTATTTTTTTTTGTCTTTATTCTAATTTTAAATTAACTATTTTAATAATTAAATGAATTTAATCGAACAAAACGTTGTTAAGTATTCAATTAATTTTAATTTACATTACCTATTGTACTTTCTAAATTGTAAAGCAGCTAACAATTATAGTAAGATCTTATAAATAACTAACACAACAAGTAAAACATTTTAAATGTATTTTCTTTATTATTACAAATATTTTTTATGCATAATATAATAGTTAATATCTAATAAATACATAATGATCTGATAATCAAATTATAAGTACAGTCTCAAATTGAAAGTAAGAAAAACAGAAAATATAGAGAGAACTATAGGGATATAACAGAAAGATGTGAAAAATGGAGAAGGACAGTAAAAAAGTTACAAATTTAAATAATGTTGCCGCAATTTCTGTTTAAATGAATTTATTACATTATTATATATATTAGGCATACGACTAGCCTTATGACTGTTACTTTTTTTTTAATCTATACATCTATACATGTAAATAAAATTGGAGTGTCTGTTTGTAATATTGAAATAACCGTTTTTACTACTTGCATATGAATATAAATCCGGTACATACACCAAAATAACATATTTTACAAGTTTTGTCTGTCTGTCTGTCTGTTTGTTCCGGCTAATCTCTGAAATAGCTGGACCGATTTTGACGGGACTTTTTTTGGCAAGTAGCTGATGTAATAAGGAGTAACTTACGCTACTGTTATTTTAGAAAAATAAAATAAAATTTGACGCGGACGAAGTCGCTGGGGCCAGCTAGTCTATAGATATACCGAGATTTAATATTTAAGTTGCTATTATGTTGTTGACAAAATTTTACTGTAATGTTACTATTACGTTATCCTACACAATTTGTATTATTTTGGATGAATAAATAAATAAATAAATAATAATCTATACATCTATACATATAAATAAAATTGGAGTGTCTGTTTGTAATATTGAAATAACCGTTTTTTACTACATGCTTATGAATATATATAAGGTACATATACCAAAATAACAATTTTTATAATTTTAGTCTGTCTGTCTGTCGGTCTGTTTGTTCCGGCTAATCTCTGAAATGGCTGGACCGATTTTGACGGTACTTCTTTTTGGCAGGTAGCTGATTTATAAGGAGTAACTTAGGTTACTTTTATTTTAGAAAAATAAAGTTTAATTCCACGCGGACGAAGTCGCGGGAACAGCTTGTTTTTAATAAAAACATCTTTTTTGTGGTACTTGAGAATGTTGAAGCCTGTTGTTTGTAATATTGAAATAACCGTTTTTTACTACTTGCATATGAATATAAATACGGTACATAATACACCAAAATAACATCTTTTACAATTTTTGTCCGTCTGTCTGTTTGTTCCGGCTAATCTCTGAAATGGCTGGACCGATTTTGACGGGACTTTTTTTGGCAGGTAGCTGATGTAATAAGGCTACTACCTAGTAACTTAGGCTACTTTTATTTTAGAAAAATAAAGTTAAAAACCACGTGGACGAAGTCGCGGGAACAGCTAGTGTATAATATATTAGAGATACCTACGTGTTTTTTTATTGATGACTAGCTGTACACGGGATTTCGTCCGTGTGGAATTTAACTTTATTTTTCTAAAATATAAGAAGTTAAATTCCACGCGGTACAGCTAGTTGTCGGTAGTCTAGCGATTTAGCTAGCACACTGCTTTGATTCCTGCTTGGTGGTCGAGGGTTCGATTCCTCGCACGCTGCAAACATTTGTATTCATGAGTATGATTGTTTGTAACGGTCTGGGTGTTTTCTATGTATAGATAATATATATGTATTTACGAAAAAAAATCTTTGTATTTATATCAGTTGTCTAGTACCCATAACATAATCTTCAGCTAGCTTAACTTGGGTCTAGATGAAGCTGTGTGAATTGTCCTGAGATTACTATTATTACTATAATAAATCTTTTCAAATCAGCCGATGTTTATTTTTGCCATAATACGTGCTGTTACCATGTGATAATATTACGTACGTACTTATTAAACTATTAACTTATTATTAAATTATTAACTATTTATACTGTTTTAAATGTGATGCGTTCATTATTTATATTTCCTTTGAATTAAAGACAAATGTATATATATATATATATATATTATATAAACTTGCACACTTAGTTGATCCAGCCACGATCCGTAGATATTGCTGATTCCACTGTCTCTCTCTTTCTATCACTATCTTTGTATTCTAATATGCGATGTTGCCGTTCCGGCATGGTCTCAGCCGGAACGGCAACATCGCATATGTTGCGCGTTGTTGCCAAATGTATTCGTCGATAGTAGTAGATACCTATACGCGATATATATTTTTTCAACAATTTCCTGCAATAGTGAATCCGTATCGGCAATTTTTTTTAAATGCACAAAGATTTTTTGGCTCTGAATATATTTAAAAATTATTTACTTGTGTGTTGATGAATTTATATACTAGTACATGAAGTACCTAATACTTGTTTTGATTTGAATAGGTAGCGATATTATGAATTTATTATACGTAATCTAAAGATTTTGACGAAATAAAAGTAATTAGTTATCTGTTAACCTTGACTTCATGCTGGCACCAGTATTATCAGATGATGAACATACTCTTTGAAAACTTACAGCAGAAATATCGTGTTTGGACTCATTAGATAGGTCTCGATGAATAGAGTTTAAAAAACTTAAAATAAATGGTAAATTAGAAATAATGTATAAATACCCCTTACGTAAAATTCAACCACTTTAAACTTAATAATAATAATAATTAGGAAAAGAGAAAAGCTATACATGTACTGAAAGTAATTGATGTCTTCCACACAATATTTTCACTATTAAACAACTCTGTTTGTTCAGTAAAAGTGTAAATACACTGGTAACCTTTAATCATATTTTATATGCAAACATTACATATACAAACACTAAAGTTTTATTTCAGAATAGCCAGTAGTTTTCAAGAAATAAGTCTTTGAAATTGTACGTGTAACTTATATATATACTAGTTTTTTCACCATAACAAACAACACCAATATGGCCTAGTTAGTAGTTTACCTGTGTACCAATTAATAATAATAGTAATCTCAGGACAATTCACACAGCTTCATCTAGACCCAAGTTAAGCTAGCTGAAGATTATGTTATGGGTACTAGACAACTGATATAAATACAAAGATTTTTTTTCGTAAATACATATATATTATCTATACATAGAAAACACCCAGACCGTTACAAACAATCATACTCATGAATACAAATGTTTGCAGCGTGCGAGGAATCGAACCCTCGACCACCAAGCAGGAATCAAAGCAGTGTGCTAGCTAAATCGCTAGACTACCGACAACTAGCTGTACCGCGTGGAATTTAACTTCTTATATTTTAGAAAAATAAAGTTAAATTCCACACGGACGAAATCCCGTGTACAGCTAGTCATCAATAAAAAAACACGTAGGTATCTCTAATATATTATACACTAGCTGTTCCCGCGACTTCGTCCACGTGGTTTTTAACTTTATTTTTCTAAAATAAAAGTAGCCTAAGTTACTAGGTAGTAGCCTTATTACATCAGCTACCTGCCAAAAAAAGTCCCGTCAAAATCGGTCCAGCCATTTCAGAGATTAGCCGGAACAAACAGACAGACGGACAAAAATTGTAAAATATGTTATTTTGGTGTATTATGTACCGTATTTATATTCATATGCAAGTAGTAAAAAACGGTTATTTCAATATTACAAACAACAGGCTTCAACATTCTCAAGTACCACAAAAAAGATGTTTTTATTAAAAACAAGCTGTTCCCGCGACTTCGTCCGCGTGGAATTAAACTTTATTTTTCTAAAATAAAAGTAACCTAAGTTACTCCTTATAAATCAGCTACCTGCCAAAAGAAGTACCGTCAAAATCGGTCCAGCCATTTCAGAGATTAGCCGGAACAAACAGACCGACAGACAGACAGACTAAAATTATAAAAATTGTTATTTTGGTATATGTACCTTATATATATTCATATCCATGTAGTAAAAAACGGTTATTTCAATATTACAAACAGACACTCCAATTTTATTTATATGTATAGATGTATAGATTATTATTTATTTATTTATTTATTCATCCAAAATAATACAAATTGTGTAGGATAACGTAATAGTAACATTACAGTAAAATTTTGTCAACAACATAATAGCAACTTAAATATTAAATCTCGGTATATCTATAGACTAGCTGGCCCCAGCGACTTCGTCCGCGTGAAATTTTATTTTATTTTTCTAAAATAACAGTAGCGTAAGTTACTCCTTATTACATCAGCTACTTGCCAAAAAAGTCCCGTCAAAATCGGTCCAGCTATTTCAGAGATTAGCCGGAACAAACAGACAGACAGACAGACAAAACTTGTAAAATATGTTATTTTGGTGTATGTACCGGATTTATATTCATATGCAAGTAGTAAAAACGGTTATTTCAATATTACAAACAGACACTCCAATTTTATTTACATGTATAGATGTATAGATTAAAAAAAAAGTAACAGTCATAAGGCTAGTCGTATGCCTAATATATATAATAATGTAATAAATTCATTTAAACAGAAATTGCGGGAATATTATTTAAATTTGTAACTTTTTTACTGTCCTTCTCCTTTTTTAACATCTTTTTGTTATATCCCTATAGTTCTCTCTATATTTTCTGTTTTTCTTACTTTCAATTTGAGACTGTACTTATAATTTGATTATCGGGTCATTATGTATTTATTTATACATTTATGGGTTATATATTTATGTATGTATATTGTTATTTTTTTATAGAAATGTATATTTTGCTTTGTATTTATATATCTTTTTTTGACATTTCTTATTTATATTAGTGCACCGCCAATAATCTTTCGCTGCACCACTCATGGTTGCCTGGTAAATAACGCGGCAAGATATTAAGTCCGCCACATGTACAAATTTTTTTGTGCATTAAAGTTAAATAAATAAAAAAAATACAATACTGTTTAATGAAAATGCGTATTGTCTAGTGCTTTGAGATGTATCAAAATAAGGTCAACAAAAAAGTCCGTGATGGTATATGTCTATCTCTCAAGGATAACCAACAATAACCATTTTTTATCTTTTACATTTTACGGGAATTTTTTTTATCGTATGTTTCCCTTAAAATCATGTAAACTATGCTATTATGTCATAATCTAAAGAAATAATAATATTTTATAGTGAAATATCCACTATAAAATAGTAATATAAGTAGCAATGTAATTCGTTACGCGCGAATCAGGTGTTATAAGGTCAAAGGTCGGTGCACCCCGCGTATTAAACTTGTCAATTTATTGCTTTAAAAGTAAAAGCTTTGTGTTGTTTTTTGTATAAAAAATATATTATAGTTTTCTTATTACTGTCTTAATTATTATTAGTGCTGCTATATTGTACATCAGTGAACATATTTGTATACTGTATCAATCCTTCAGTCACAGATATTTATGTAAAATACTAGTCAATTTCTTATGTTTACATTTCTAAATTCCAGTTAAATAAATATTTTTAAGTACAGTACTTACGTACATTAATATAATACCTACTTTTTACTTGTATCTATTGTCATCAAAATTAAATTATAAGTTCTTAACTTGACCACGACTATGTGACCCTCTCTTGGCGCCAAAACGAGTGAAAAAATGAACAGCATACGACGACGACGCATACTTACCTATAGAGTGGAGCAACTGCTTATTCAGTTTTATTCAACTATTTAGTCCCTCCACCGTTACAATGAATGGAGGCGGATATTACAATGTATGTAGCATTGCGAATATAAAATATCTAGATTAGGTATAATAAATTCATAATTGATAGACCGTTACGGTATCAGAGCCAAAAAGTCTTCTTTCTTTATTTATGTACTGTTAGATGCGACATCGACTTTGTTTTATACTACACTATGTAATGATTGATATACCTATGTAAAATAAATAAAATATCTGAGGTTTGGACAAAAATTCAAAAGGTACTTTATTTTGAAAAAGTATTTTGAAAATACCTATTTTGCATTTAGTATTTGAAATACAAAACACAAAACTATTTTTGTTTTTAGAGTGACATTTCTATGAATTCACTGTCGATAGCGAGCGGTGCGATGGAAAAAGATAACCGTTTATAAAAATATAATAAATAGCGCTGGACAATTAACACAGACTGATACTGAACTGATATAAATAGATATTTTTATCTTGTAAATACATATATAATATACATATAAAACACCCAGACCGATGAAATCAATCGATGACCGATGAGTACATATGTTTGCACCGTGCGGGAAATCGAACCCGCGACCATCGGATGTAAAGCGGTGTGACCACCGAGGCAGTCGAAATACATAAATAA
Source organism: Achroia grisella (assembly GCF_030625045.1). Taxonomy (NCBI): domain Eukaryota; kingdom Metazoa; phylum Arthropoda; class Insecta; order Lepidoptera; family Pyralidae; genus Achroia; species Achroia grisella. Next base: position 59,109 of record NW_026712808.1, on the reverse strand, counting down.
TCTTATGAATTTAATTTATTCTAATTTGTTTGTGTGCGCGGGGTGCGGTGTACGGTGCTCCCCCTGCCTCCACCGTTGCTGGAGCTTGCATGTATGGAGCATTGCGAATATAAAATATCTAGATTAGTAAATTAATAAATTCATAATTGATAGACCGTTACGGTATCTATATATATTCGGATTAAAATAAGTATCGCAGTAAGGACCAGTATATAAAGTGATCAACACAATTAATTGATTTTTGAAATATATAAACGGAGCCAAAAAGTCTTTGTGTATTCAAAAAATATCTAATTTGTTTGTGTGCGCGGGGTGCGGTGTACGGTGCTCCCCCCAGCAACGGTGGAGTTACTATGTATGGAGCATTGCGAATATAAAATATCTACATTAGTAAATTAATAAATTCATAATTGATAGACCGTTACGGTATCTATATATATTCGGATGAAAATAAGTATCGCAGTAAGGACGAGTATATAAAGTGATCAACATAATTAATTGATTTTTGAAATATATTCAGAGCCAAAAAGTCTTTGTGTATACCAAAAATTTAGCCGTTCGGAGCCAGTCATGCACGAATTATTAGTAAAAAATGTGTCGAGTATATCGTACTATCGACGAATATATATGGCCACATCGCAAAATAGAATGCGACGTTGCCACCCCGCCTGAGATATACGCGATAGGAGTCAAGTTATTCAGTGCAAAAGGTGGAATCGGCAAGTGTTTAGGTTGTGGCGTGATCAACAAAGTGCCCAAAGAGGTGTTTATATATATATATATATATATATATATATATATATATCGTTTTGAGCCACAACTGTCACGACGAGTAATAATAATAATCAAGCGATTTATACACGATTTTATACAAATCCACCTTTTTGGCATACGAGCAGTTCTTGATCCAATTCAAACGGGCCAATCAGGGTGCAGCATTTGCCAAGGGCTTCCTCATTGGCACGTTTGGGCTACTACATTATGGCTACAGTAACTTAATAATGTCTAGCTAGTATTTCAAGAATAATAGTCTATCTAATCTAAATATTTATAGAAATCAGTCTGGAGTAACGTGACTCCAGATCAAACCTCAATACTTATTATTTTTTGGACGGGAATCTTTTCTTTTGTAACAACGTTGCTGAGCGAATAAAGAGAAGACGCAACGGCGGATCTAGGGGGGAGCGTCATGGAGGTCATGGGAGTCATGGGGGCGTCATGACTCTCCCCCCCCTTAGCCCAGGACTTAGGTAGACCACTAATTGAACTAAAAAATAATGAAACAGCAAATTTTTTTGCACGATCGGAGTGTTGGTGCAGTAGTATTAATTATAATTAAACATTGTTACTTAAAATATAACAGTTAAAGTACTATAACACTAAAAGCAAAATAGGTATTTTCAAAATACTTTATCAAAATAAATTACCCTTTGAGTTTTTGTCCAAACCTCAGATATTTTATTTATTTTAGGTATATCAATCATTACATAGTATAGTATAGTACAAAACAAAGTCGCTGTCGCATCTAACAAGTACATAAATAAAGAAAGACGACTTTTTGGCTCTGAATATATTTCAAAAATCAATTACTTGTGTTAATCAATTTATATACTCGTTCTTATTTCATAGTACTTGTTTTGATCCGAATATATACAGATACCGTAACGGTCTATTAATTATGAATTTATTATACCTAACCTAGATATTTTATTTTGACGAAACTCCGTGTAGTAGTAGTATCCGATAAAGGTATGCGAACCCTAAGTATTATTTCAAAATGACCAATAATTTCGAAGAAATAAGCCTTTGAATTTTGATTTTAATAAGCCTTTGAATCAACTTACCAAACGGACGCTCAAGGTTCGATTCCCGCCACCGATTTTTTTTGTTATTTTTTTTTTGTCTTTATTCTAATTTTAAATTAACTATTTTAATAATTAAATTAATTTAATCGAACAAAACGTTGTTAAGTATTCAATTAATTTTAATTTACATTACCTATTGTACTTTCTAAATTGTAAAGCAGCTAACAATTATAGTAAGATCTTATAAATAACAACACAACAAGTAAAACATTTTAAATGTATTTTCTTTATTATTACAAATATTTTTTATGCATAATATAATATAATTATAGCGATATAACAGAAAGATGTAAAAAATGGAGAAGGACAGTAAAAAAGTTACAAATTTAAATAATGTTGCCGCAATTTCTGTTTAAATGAATTTATTACATTATTATATATATTAGGCATACGACTAGCCTTATGACTGTTACTTTTTTTTTAATCTATACATCTATACATATAAATAAAATTGGAGTGTCTGTCTGTAAATTAGGAAAAGAGAAAGCTATACATGCACTGAAAGTAATTGATGCCTTCCACACAATATTTTCAGTATTAAACAACTCTGTTTGTTCAGTAAAAGTGTAAATACACTGGTAACCTTTAATCATATTTTATATGCAAACATTACATATACAAACCCTAAAGTTTTATTTCAGAATAGCCAGTAGTTTTGAAGAAATAAGACTTTAAAATTGTACGTGTAACTTATATATATACTAGTTTTTTCACCATAACAAACAACACCAATATGGCCTAGTTAGTAGTTTACCTGTGTACCAATTAATAATAATAGTAATCTCAGGACAATTCACACAGCTTCATCTAGACCCAAGTTAAGCTAGCTGAAGATTATGTTATGGGTACTGATATAAATACAAAGATTTTTTTCGTAAATACATATATATTATCTATACATAGAAAACACCCAGACCGTTACAAACAATTTAATAATAAGTTAATAGTTTAATAAGTACGTACGTAATATTATCACATGGTAACAGCACGTATTATGGCAAAAATAAACATCGGCTGATTTGAAAAGATTTATTATAGTAATAATATTAATCTCAGGACAATTCACACAGCTTCATCTAGACCCAAGTTAAGCTAGCTGAAGATTATGTTATGGGTACTGATATAAATACAAAGATTTTTTTTCGTAAATACATATATATTATCTATACATAGAAAACACCCAGACCGTTACAAACAATCATACTCATGAATACAAATGTTTGCAGCGTGCGAGGAATCGAACCCTCGACCACCAAGCAGGAATCAAAGCAGTGTGCTAGCTAAATCGCTAGACTACCGACAACTAGCTGTACACGCGACTTCGTCCGCGTGGAATTTAACTTCTTATATTTTAGAAAAATAAAGTTAAATTCCACACGGACGAAATCCCGTGTACAGCTAGTCATCAATAAAAAAACACGTAGGTATCTCTAATATATTATACACTAGCTGTTCCCGCGACTTCGTCCACGTGGTTTTTAACTTTATTTTTCTAAAATAAAAGTAGCCTAAGTTACTCCTTATTACATCAGCTACCTGCTAAAAAAAGTCCCGTCAAAATCGGTCCAGCCATTTCAGAGATTAGCCGGAACAAACAGACAGACGGACAAAAATTGTAAAATATGTTATTTTGGTGTATGTACCGTATTTATATTCATATGCAAGTAGTAAAAAACGGTTATTTCAATATTACAAACAACAGGCTTCAACATTCTCAAGTACCACAAAAAATATGTTTTTTCTATCAAATAAACCGTTTTTATTAAAAACAAGCTGTTCCCGCGACTTCGTCCGCGTGGAATTTAACTTTATTTTTCTAAAATAAAAGTAGCCTAAGTTACTCCTTATAAATCAGCTACCTGCCAAAAAAAGTACCGTCAAAATCGGTCCAGCCATTTCAGAGATTAGCCGGAACAAACAGACCGACAGACAGACAGACAAAAATGATAAAACATGTTATTTTGGTATATGTACCTTATATATATTCATATGCATGTAGTAAAAAACGGTTATTTCAATATTACAAACAGACACTCCAATTTTATTTATATGTATAGATTATTATTTATTTATTTATTTATTCATCCAAAATAATACAAATTGTGTAGGATAACGTAATAGTAACATTACAGTAAAATTTTGTCAACAACATAATAGCAACTTAAATATTAAATCTCGGTATATCTATAGACTAGCTGGCCCCAGCGACTTCGTCCGCGTGAAATTTTATTTTATTTTTCTAAAATAACAGTAGCGTAAGTTACTCCTTATTACATCAGCTACTTGCCAAAAAAGTCCCGTCAAAATCGGTCCAGCTATTTCAGAGATTAGCCGGAACAAACAGACAGACAGACAGGCAAAAATTGTAAAATATGTTATTTTGGTGTATACCGTATTTATATTCATATGCAAGTAGTAAAAACGGTTATTTCAATATTGCAAACAGACACTCCAATTTTATTTACATGTATAGATGTATAGATTAAAAAAAAAGTAACAGTCATAAGGCTAGTCGTATGCCTAATATATATAATAATGTAATAAATTCATTTAAACAGAAATTGCGGGAACATTATTTAAATTTGTAACTTTTTTACTGTCCTCCAATTTTCACATCTTTCTGTTATATCCCTATAGTTCTCTTTATATTTTCTGTTTTTCTTACTTTCAATTTGAGACTGTACTTATAATTTGATTATCGGATCATTATGTATTTATTTATATAGAATATTTATACATTTATGGGTTATATTTACATATATATTTATGTATGTATATTGTTATTTTTTTATAAAAATTTATATTTTGCTTTGTATTTATATATCTTTTTTTGACATTTCTTATTTATATTAGTGCACCGCCAATAATCTTTTTTGCACCACTCATAGTTGCCTGGTAATTAACGCGGCAAGATATTACGTCCACCACATATACAAATTTTTTTGTGCATTAAAGTTAAATAAATAAATAAAAATACACTACTGTTTAATGAAAATGCGTATTGTCTAGTGATTTGAGATGTATCAATATAAGGTCAACAAAAAAGTCCGTGATGGTATATGTCTATCTCTTAAGGATAACCAACAATAACCATTTTTTATCTTTTACATTTTACGGGAATTTTTTTTATCGTATGTTTCCCTTAAAATCATGTAAACTATGTTATTACGTCATAATCTAAAGAAATAATAATATTTTATAGTGAAATATCCACTATAAAATACCAAAAAATAGCAATGTAATTCGTTACGCGCGAATCAGCTGTTATAAGGTCAAAGGTCGGTGCACCCCGCGTATTTGATAAATAGTGCTTCTCTGGATGTCTTTAAGAGAAAATGGCAGTATGTACGTGTATATGTACAAGTCCTTAAGTGTTAAGTTTTTCAAATGTACAATAAAGAATAAATATTTTTAAGTACAGTACTTACGTACATTAATATAATACCTACTTTTTACTTGTATCTATTGTTATCAAAATTAAATTATAAGTTCTTAACTTGACCACGACTATGTGACCCTCTCTTGGCGCCAAAACGAGTGAAAAAATGAACGGCATACGACGACGACGCAGTACCTATAGAGTGGAGCAACTGCTTATTCAGTTTTATTCAACTATTTAGTTCATAATTGATAGACCGTTACGGTATCAGAGCCAAAAAGTCTTCTTTCTTTATTTATGTACTGTTAGATGCGACAGCGACTTTGTTTTATACTACACAATGTAATGATTGATATACCTAAAATATCTGAGGTTTGGACAAAAATTCAAAAGGTACTTTATTTTGAAAAAGTATTTTGAAAATACCTATTTTGCATTTAGTATTTGAAATACAAAACACAAAACTATTTTTGTTTTTAGAGTGACATTTCTATGAATTCACTGTCGATAGCGAGCGGTGCGATGGAAAAAGATAACTGTTTATAAAAAATATAATAAATAGCCCTGGACAATTAACACAGACTGATACTGAACTGATATAAATAGATATTTTTATTTTGTAAATACATATATAATATACATATAAAACACCCAGACCGATGAAAACAATCGATGACCGATGAGTACAATTGTTTGCACCGTGCGAGAAATCGAACCCGCGACCATCGGATGTAAAGCGGTGTGACCACCGAGGCAGTCGAAATATATAAATAATTTTATGAATTTAATTTATTCTAATTTGTTTGTGTGCGCGGGGTGCGGTGTACGGTGCTCCCCCCTGCCTCCACCGTTGCTGGAGCTTGCATGTATGGAGCATTGCGAATATAAAATATCTAGATTAGTAAATTCATAATTGATAGACCGTTACGGTATCTATATATATTCGGATTAAAATAAGTATCGCAGTAAGGACCAGTATATAAAGTGATCAACACAATTAATTGATTTTTGAAATATATATACAGAGCCAAAAAGTCTTTGTGTATTCAAAAAATATCTAATTTGTTTGTGTGCGCGGGGTGCGGTGTACGGTGCAGGGGGGACCCTGCCTCCACTGTTGCTGGAGCTTGCATGTATGGAGCAATGCGAATATAAAATATCTAGATTAGTAAATGAATAAATTCATAATTGATAGACCGTTACGGTATCTATATATATTCGGATGAAAATAAGTATCGCAGTAAGGACCAGTATATAAAGTGATCAACATCATTAATTGATTTTTGAAATATATTCAGAGCCAAAAAGTCTTTGTGTATACCAAAAATTTAGCCGTTCGGAGCCATTCAGTCACGAATTATTGGTACAAAATGTGTCGAGTATATCGTACTATCGACGAATATATATGGCCACATCGCAAAATAGAATGCGACGTTGCCATACCGCCTGAGATATACGCGATAGGAGTCAAGTTATTCAGTGCAAAAGGTGGAATCGGCAAGTGTTTAGGTTGTGGCGTGATCAACAAAGTGCCCAAAGAGGTGTTTATATATATATATATATATATATATATAACGTGAGGATATATAATAGAAAATCCTTTACTCAAATAAACTTCATTGAAGCACTTTTGAATAGTCATAACAATTTTTTAATCTACCGCTCATTCGGAATGCTCTCTCATAACAAGAAGAACGAGAAAGAAGAAGAAGAAAAAGAGTGTTTGCTCTTTTAAATAATCCTTGTAAGTTTACATTTACATTCAACAATTTTGATTCACTCATTCGGAATGCAGATTCATCACAAGAAGAATGAGCAAGAAACTTGTGTGTCGCTCTTTTGAATAGTTGTTTTTTTTATATAATAATTACAGTATAACAAATAAAGGCATGCGATAATCAACATAGAAATCGCTACGCACTCATTATTAGTGTAATCAGATAATATTGTCAGTGCTATGGATTTAAAGTTTTTCTATAAAAACATTATCGTTAACGAATTCTTCAATTTTATAGTAAGCTTTTTTGCAAAGGAAGTGTTTTATATGACATTTAAATATTTTTTCAGGCAGATTTATAACAGACTCTGGTATTTTGTTGTAAAACCTTACGCAATTGCCATAAAACAAAGTATTCAAAAGTCCTTATATTAAGTTTATTTAAATAAATATTGTATTTTTAACCGTGCATATTCAAATAACACTACCTACTGACAATATCAATGTATATACATAAACTGATAACTATAAAGCCGATCGTACGATCGTACGATGATCGTACTCGGCTGTGGAAAGTAGCTCTCTATATAATACAAAGATGAAGACAATGAGCTGATCGGATGTTGTGTAACATATACCGGTTTGCTGTCTAGTGCGATCCACTAATGTTTCTAAGCTGATCTGCTGACCATATCACTGTTGCCAAACACTACAGCCTAGAGAATTGCATCACTGCTTGCATTGTTTCTTATATTCTACGTACATATGGATGGTAAGAAGGATAATTCTAAACTTATCTTGGCATTTCGGTATGCCTTGTGTATGTATGTATATATTTTATGATGACATACGGCACAGAGACGTGGTCGCTAACTATGGGCCTCATGAATAAGCTCAAAGTCACTCAGAGGGCGATGGAGAGGGCTATGCTCGGAGTTTCTCGGAAATGAGGAGATCCGCAGAAGAACCAGAGTGACCTACATAGCCCGAAGAATTGCAAAACTGAAGATGCAATGGGCAGGGCACATAGCTCGTAGGACAGATGGCTGTTGGGGCAGTAAAGTCGCGAGTGGCGACCACGGACCGAAAGACGCAGCGTGGGAAGGCTTCCAGTAAGGTGGACCGACGATCTGGTCAAGATGGCTGGAAGGCATTGGATGCGAACAGCGCATTTATATATAGTTATTTTAACATAACTTCTCACTATAAAATTATTGTTATACCGCGACCAGACTCAAGTCTAATCGCTCCTCACCATCCTAAGGTTGCCTGGAAGAAATCGCTCTTCAGCGATAAGGCCGCCCATTGTTACCTTTTTACTTTCTCAATGTTATATGTTTATACTTATTTATATATTAATTGTATATATATATATATATATATATATATATATATATATATATATATAAACACCTCTTTGGGCACTTTGTTGATCACGCCACAACCTACACACTTGCCGATTCCACCTTTTGCACTGAATAACTTGACTCCTATCGCGTATATCTCAGGCGGTATGGCAACGTCGCATTCTATTTTGCGATGCGGCCATATATATTCGTCGATAGTACGATATACTCGACACTTTTTTTTTACTAATAATTCGTGACTGAATGGCTCCGAACGGCTAAATTTTTGGTATACACAAAGACTTTTTGGCTCTGAATATATTCCAAAAATCAATTAATTATGTTGATCACTTTATATACTCGTCCTTACTGCGATACTTATTTTCATCCGAATATATATAGATACCGTAACGGTCTATCAATTATGAATTTATTAATTTACTAATGTAGATATTTTATATTCGCAATGCTCCATACATGCAAGCTCCAGCAACGGTGGAGGCAGGGTCCCCCTGCACCGTACACCGCACCCCGCGCACACAAACAAATTAGATATTTTTTGAATACACAAAGACTTTTTGGCTCTGTATATATATTTCAAAAATCAATTAATTGTGTTGATCACTTTATATACTGGTCCTTACTGCGATACTTATTTTAATCCGAATATATATAGATACCGTAACGGTCTATCAATTATGAATTTATTAATTTACTAATCTAGATATTTTATATTCGCAATGCTCCATACATAGTAACTCCACCGATTGCAGGGGGGAGCACCGTACACCGAACCCCGCGCACACAAACAAATTAGAATAAATTAAATTCATAAGATTATTTATATATTTCGACTGCCTCGGTGGTCACACCGCTTTACATCCGATGGTCGCGGGTTCGATTTCTCGCACGGTGCAAACCTTTGTACTCATCGGTCATCGATTGTTTTCATCGGTCTGGGTGTTTTATATGTATATTATATATGTATTTACAAAATAAAAATATCTATTTATATCAGTTCAGTATCAGTCTGTGTTAATTGTCCAGGGCTATTTATTATATTTTTATAAACGGTTATCTTTTTCCATCGCACCGCTCGCTATCGACAGTGAATTCATAGAAATGTCACTCTAAAAACAAAAATAGTTTTATGTTTTGTATTTCAAATACTAAATGCAAAATAGGTATTTTCAAAATACTTTTTCAAAATAAAGTACCTTTTGAATTTTTGTCCAAACCTCAGATATTTTATTTATTTTAGGTATATCAATTATTACATAGTGTAGTATAAAACAAAGTCGATGTCGCATCTAACAGTACATAAATAAAGAAAGAAGACTTTTTGGCTCTGATACCGTAACGGACTATCAATTATGAATTTATTATACCTAATCTAGATATTTTATATTCGCAATGCTACATACATTGTAATATCCGCCTCCATTCATTGTAACGGTGGAGGGACTAAATAGTTGAATAAAACTGAATAAGCAGTTGCTCCACTCTATAGGTATGCGTCGTCGTCGTATGCTGTTCATTTTTTCACTCGTTTTGGCGCCAAGAGAGGGTCACATAGTCGTGGTCAAGTTAAGAACTTATAATTTAATTTTGATGACAATAGATACAAGTAAAAAGTAGGTATTATATTAATGTACGTAAGTACTGTACTTAAAAATATTTCTTCTTTATTGTACATTTGAAAAACTTAACACTTGAGGACTTGTACATATACACGTACATACTGCCATTTTCTCTTAAAGACATCCAGAGAAGCACTATTTATCAACACAGAGTGCACCGACCTTTGACCTTATAACAGCTGATTCGCGCGTAACGAATTACATTGCTACTTTTTGGTATTTTATAGTGGATATGTCACTATAAAATTATTTATTATTTCTTTAGATTATGACATAATAACATAGTTTACATGATTTTAAGGGAAACATACGATAAAAAAATTCCCGTAAAATGTAAAAGATAAAAAATGGTTATTGTTGGTTATCCTTAAGAGATAGACATATACCATCACGGACTTTTTTGTTGACCTTATTTTGATACATCTCAAAGCACTAGACAATACGCATTTTCATTAAACAGTATTGTATTTTTTTTATTTATTTAACTTTAATGCACAAAAAAAATTGTACATGTTGTGGCGGACTTAATATTTTGCCGCGTTATTTACCAGGCAACCATGAGTGGTGCAGCGAAAGATTATTGGCGGTGCACTAATATAAATAAGAAATGTCAAAAAAAGATATATAAATACAAAGCAAAATATACATTTCTATAAAAAAATAACAATACACATACATAAATATATAACCAATAAATGTATAAATAAATACATAATGATCCGATAATCAAATTATAAGTACAGTCTCAAATTGAAAGTAAGAAAAACAGAAAATATAGAGAGAACTATAGGAATATAACAGAAAGATGTGAAAAAAGAAGAAGGACAGTAAAAAAGTTACAAATTTAAATAATGTTGCCGCAATTTCTGTTTAAATGAATTTATTACATTATTATATATATTAGGCATACGACTAGCCTTATGACTGTTACTTTTTTTTAATCTATACATCTATACATGTAAATAAAATTGGAGTGTCTGTTTGTAATATTGAAATAACCGTTTTTTACTACTTGCATATGAATATAAATACGGTACATACACCAAAATAACATATTTTACAAGTTTTGTCTGTCTGTCTGTCTGTTTGTTCCGGCTAATCTCTGAAATAGCTGGACCGATTTTGACGGGACTTTTTTTGGCAAGTAGCTGATGTAATAAGGAGTAACTTACGCTTCTGTTATTTTAGAAAAATAAAATAAAATTTCACGCGGACGAAGTCGCTGGGGCCAGCTAGTCTATAGATATACCGAGATTTAATGTTTAAGTTGCTATTATGTTGTTGACAAAATTTTACTGTAATGTTACTATTACGTTATCCTACACAATTTGTATTATTTTGGATGAATAAATAAATAAATAAATAATAATCTATACATCTATACATTTAATAAAAATTGGAGTGTCTGTTTGTAATATTGAAAAAACCGTTTTTTACTACATGCATATGAATATATATAAGGTACATATACCAAAATAACTATTTTTATAATTTTTGTCTGTCTGTCTGTCGGTCTGTTTGTTACGGCTAATCTCTGAAATGGCTGGACCGATTTTGACGGTACTTTTTTTGGCAGGTAGCTGATTTATAAGGAGTAACTTAGGTTACTTTTATTTTAGAAAAATAAAGTTAAATTCCACGCGGATGAAGTCGCGGGAACAGCTTGTTTTTAATAAAAACATCTTTTTTGTGGTACTTGAGAATGTTGAAGCCTGTTGTTTGTAATATTGAAATAACCGTTTTTTACTACTTGCATATGAATATAAATACGGTACATACACCAAAATAACATATTTTACAATTTTTGTCCGTCTGTCTGTTTGTTCCAGCTAATCTCTGAAATGGTTGGACCGATTTTGACGGGACTTTTTTTTGGCAGGTAGCTGATGTAATAAGGCTACTACCTAGTAACTTAGGCTACTTTTATTTTAGAAAAATAAAGTTAAAAACCACGTGGACGAAGTCGCGGGAACAGCTAGTGTATAATATATTAGAGATACCTACGTGTTTTTTATTGATGACTAGCTGTACACGGGATTTCGTCCGTGTGGAATTTAACTTTATTTTTCTAAAATATAAGAAGTTAAATTCCACGCGGACGAAGTCGCGTGTACAGCTAGTTGTCGGTAGTCTAGCGATTTAGCTAGCACACTGCTTTGATTCCTGCTTGGTGGTCGAGGGTTCGATTCCTCGCACGCTGCAAACATTTGTATTCATGAGTAGGATTGTTTGTAACGGTCTGGGTGTTTTCTATGTATAGATAATATATATGTATTTACGAAAAAAATCTTTGTATTTATATCAGTTGTCTAGTACCCATAACATAATCTTCAGCTAACTTAACTTGGGTCTAGATGAAGCTGTGTGAATTGTCCTGAGATTACTATTATTATTAATTGGTACACAGGTAAACTACTAACTAGGCCATATTGGTGTTGTTTGTTATGGTGAAAAAACTAGTATACATATATATAAGTTACACGTACAATTTCAAAGACTTATTTCTTGAAAACTACTGGCTATTCTGAAATAAAACTTTAGGGTTTGTATATGTAATGTTTGCATATAAAATATGATTAAAGGTTACCAGTTTATTTACACTTTTACTGAACAAACAGAGTTGTTTAATACTGAAAATATTGTGTGGAAGGCATCAATTACTTTCAGTGCATGTATAGCTTTTCTCTTTTCCTAATTATTATTATTATTAAGTTTAAAGTGGTTGAATTTTACGTAAGGGGTATTTATACATTATTTCTAATTTACCATTTATTTTAAGTTTTTTAAACTCTATTCATCGAGACCTATCTAATGAGTCCAAACACGATATTTCTGCTGTAAGTTTTCGAAGAGTATGTTCATCATCTGATAATACTGGTGCCAGCATGAAGTCAAGGTTAACAGATAACTAATTACTTTTATTTCGTCAAAATCTTTAGATTACGTATAATAAATTCATAATATCGCTACCTATTCAAATCAAAACAAGTATTAGGTACTTCATGTACTAGTATATAAATTTATCAACACACAAGTAAATGATTTTTAAATATATTCAGAGCCAAAAAATCTTTGTGCATTTAAAAAAATTGCCGATACGGATTCACTATTGCAGGAAATTGTTGAAAAAATATATATCGCGTATAGGTATCTACTACTATCGACGAATACATTTGGCAACAACGCATATTAGAATACAAAGATAGTGATAGAAAGAGAGAGACAGTGGAATCAGCAATATCTACGGATCGTGGCTGGATCAACTAAGTGTGCAAGTTTATATAAATGTATATATATATATATACATTTGTCTTTAATTCAAAGGAAATATAAATAATGAACGCATCACATTTAAAACAGTATAAATAGTTAATAATTTAATAATAAGTTAATAGTTTAATAAGTACGTAAGTAATATTATCACATGGTAACAGCACGTATTATGGCAAAAATAAACATCGGCTGATTTGAAAAGATTTATTATAGTAATAATAGTAATCTCAGGACAATTTACACAGCTTCATCTAGACCCAAGTTAAGTTAGCTGAAGATTATGTTATGGGTACTGATATAAATATAAAGATTTTTTTTCGTAAATACATATATATTATCTATACATAGAAAACACCCAGACCGTTACAAACAATCATACTCATGAATACAAATGTTTGCAGCGTGCGAGGAATCGAACCCTCGACCACCAAGCAGGAATCAAAGCAGTGTGCTAGCTAAATCGTTAGACTACCGACAACTAGCTGTACACGCGACTTCGTCCACGTGGTTTTTAACTTTATTTTTCTAAAATAAAAGTAGCCTAAGTTACTAGGTAGTAGCCTTATTACATCAGCTACCTGCCAAAAAAAGTCCCGTCAAAATCAGTCCAGCCATTTCAGAGATTAGCCGGAACAAACAGACAGACAGACAAAAATTGTAAAATATGTTATTTTGGTGTATGTACCGTATTTATATTCATATGCAAGTAGTAAAAAACGGTTATTTCAATATTACAAACAACAGGCTTCAACATTCTCAAGTACCACGAAAAAGATGTTTTTATTAAAAACAAGCTGTTCCCGCGACTTCGTCCGCGTGGAATTTAACTTTATTTTTCTAAAATAAAAGTAACCTAAATTACTCCTTATAAATCAGCTACCTGCCAAAAAAAAGTACCGTCAAAATCGGTCCAGCCATTTCAGAGATTAGCCGGAACAAACAGACAGACAGACAGACAAAACTTGTAAAATATGTTATTTTGGTGTATACCGTATTTATATTCATATGCAAGTAGTAAAAACGGTTATTTCAATATTGCAAACAGACACTCCAATTTTATTTACATGTATAGATGTATAGATTAAAAAAAAGTAACAGTCATAAGGCTAGTCGTATGCCTAATATATATAATAATGTAATAAATTCATTTAAACAGAAATTGCGGCAACATTATTTAAATTTGTAACTTTTTTACTGTCCTTCTCCAATTTTCACATCTTTCTGTTATATCCCTATAGTTCTCTCTATATTTTCTGTTTTTCTTACTTTCAATTTGAGACTGTACTTATAATTTGATTATCAGATCATTATGTATTTATTTATATATAATATTTATATATTTATGGGTTATATTTAAATTAATTTAATCGATAAAATCGTTGTTAAGTATTAAATAATTGATATTAACTATTATATTATGCATAAAAAATATTTGTAATAATAAAGAAAATACATTTAAAATGTTTTACTTGTTGAGTTATTTATAAGATCTTACTATAATTGTTAGCTGCTTTACAATTTAGAAAGTACAATAGGTAATGTAAATTAAAATTAATTGAATACTTAACAACGTTTTATTCTATTAAATTCATTTAATTATTAAAATAGTTAATTTAAAATTAGAATAAAGAAAAAAAAATAACAAAAAAATAGGTGGCGGGAATCGAACCTTGAGCGTCGGTTTGGTAAATTGATTCAAAGGCTTATTAAAATCAAAATTCTAAATTCAAAGGCTTATTTCTTCGAAATTACTGGTCATTTTGAAATAATAATTAATTGAATACTTAACAACGTTTTGTTCGATTAAATTCATTTAATTATTAAAATAGTTAATTTAAAATTAGAATAAAGAAAAAAAAAATAACAAAAAAATAGGTGGCGGGAATCGAACCTTGAGCGTCGGTTTGGTAAATTGATTCAAAGGCTTATTAAAATCAAAATTCTAAATTCAAAGGCTTATTTCTTCGAAATTACTGGTCATTTTGAAATAATACTTAGGGTTCGCATACCCTTATCGGATACTACTACTACACGGAGTTCTGTCAAAATAAAATATCTAGGTTAGGTATAATAAATTCATAATTAATAGACCGTTACGGTATCTGTATATATTCGGATCAAAACAAGTACTATGAAATAAGAACGAGTATATAAATTGATTAACACAAGTAATTGATTTTTGAAATATATTCAGAGCCAAAAAGTCTTCTTTCTTTATTTATGTACTTGTTAGATGCGACAGCGACTTTGTTTTATACTATACTATGTAATGATTGATATACCTAAAATAAATAAAATATCTGAGGTTTGGACAAAAACTCAAAGGGTAATTTAGTTTGAAAAAGTATTTTGAAAATACCTATTTTGCTTTTAGTGTTATAGTACTTTAACTGTTATGTTTTAAGTAACAATGTTTAATTATAATTAATACTACTGCACCAACACTCCGATCGTGCAAAAAAATTTGCTGTTTCATTATTTTTTAGTTCAATTAGTGGTCTACCTAAGTCCTGGGCTAAGGGGGGGGGAGAGTCATGACGCCCCCATGACTCCCATGACCTCCATGACCTCCATGACGCTCCCCCCTGGATCCGCCGTTGCGTCTTCTCTTTATTCGCTCAGTAACGTTGTTACAAAAGAAAAGATTCCCGTCCAAAAAATAACAAGTATTGAGGTTGGATCTGGAGTCCGTTACTCCAGACTGATTTCTATAAATATTTAGATTAGATAGACTATTATTCTTGAAATACTAGCTAGACATTATTAAGTTACTGTAGCCATAATGTAGTAGCCCAAACGTGCCAATGAGGAAGCCCTTGGCAAATGCTGCACCCTGATTGGCCCGTTTGAATTGGATCAAGAACTGCTCGTATGCCAAAAAGGTGGATTTGTATAAAATCGTGTATAAATCGCTTAATTATTATTATTACTCGTCGTGACAGTTGTGGCTCAAAACGGAGCAACATTTACATATGGTCATCTGGCATTAGATCAACAAAAGGCCTCCGGATCAACAAGTGAAAAAGGATCAACAAAAAACTACCTATACGGCACGTCTGAGCCACAAAGTGCCCAAGGGGATATTTATATATATATATATATATATATATATATATATATATATATATATATAATACACCTCTTTGGGCACTTTGTTGATCACGCCACAACCTACACACTTGCCGATTCCACCTTTTGCACTGAATAACTTGACTCCTATCGCGTATATCTCAGGCGGTATGGCAACGTCGCATTCTATTTTGCGATGTGGCCATATATATTCGTCGATAGTACGATATACTCGACACATTTTTTACTAATAATTCGTGACTGAATGGCTCCGAACGGCTAAATTTTTGGTATACACAAAGACTTTTTGGCTCTGAATATATTCCAAAAATCAATTAATTATGTTGATCACTTTATATACTCGTCCTTACTGCGATACTTACTTTCATCCGAATATATATAGATACCGTAACGGTCTATCAATTATGACTTTATTAATTTACTAATGTAGATATTTTATATTCGCAATGCTCCATACATGCAAGCTCCAGCAACGGTGGAGGCAGGGTCCCCCTGCACCGTACACCGCACCCGCGCACACAAACAAATTAGATATTTTTTGAATACACAAAGACTTTTTGGCTCTGTATATATATTTCAAAAATCAGTTAATTGTGTTGATCACTTTATATACTGGTCCTTACTGCGATACTTATTTTAATCCGAATATATATAGATACCGTAACGGTCTATCAATTATGAATTTACTAATCTAGATATTTTATATTCGCAATGCTCCATACATGCAAGCTCCAGCAACGGTGGAGGCAGGGGGAGCACCGTACACCGCACCCCGCGCACATAAACAAATTAGAATAAATTAAATTCATAAGATTATTTATATATTTCGACTGCCTCGGTGGTCACACCGCTTTACATCCGATGGTCGCGGGTTCGATTTCTCGCACGATGCAAACATTTGTACTCATCGGTCATCGATTGTTTTCATCGGTCTGGGTGTTTTATATGTATATTATATATGTATTTACAAAATAAAAATATCTATTTATATCAGTTCAGTATCAGTCTGTGTTAATTGTCCAGGGTTATTTATTATATTTTTATAAACGGTTATCTTTTTCCATCGCACCGCTCGCTATCGACAGTGAATTCATAGAAATGTCACTCTAAAAACAAAAATAGTTTTGTGTTTTGTATTTCAAATACTAAATGCAAAATAGGTATTTTCAAAATACTTTTTAAAAATTAAGTACCTTTTGAATTTTTGTCCAAACCTCAGATATTTTATTTATTTTAGGTATATCAATCATTACATAGTAATATAAAAACAAAGTCGCTGTCGCATCTAACAGTACATAAACAAAGAAAGAAGACTTTGGCTCTGATACCGTAACGGCCTATGAATTATGAATTTATTATACCTAATCTAGATATTTTATATTCGCAATGCTACGTACATTGTAATATCCGCCTCCATTCATTGTAACGGTGGAGGGACTAAATAGTTGAATAAAACTGAATAAGCAGTTGCTCCACTCTATAGGTACTGCGTCGTCGTCGTATGCTGTTCATTTTTTCACTCGTTTTGGCGCCAAGAGAGGGTCACATAGTCGTGGTCAAGTTAAGAACTTATAATTTAATTTTGATAACAATAGATACAAGTAAAAAGTAGGTATTATATTAATGTACGTAAGTACTGTACTTGTTACTTGAGCGGGAACACAACTACTATTTTAATAAAAACCAAAATATTAGCAAAAATGTGTATTCTTCCCAAAAGGGCTCACAGCAAGAAGTAACAAAACAATATATAATAGTCAAAAGTGACGTATAAAAAATAGATATAAAAATATAAAGTTTATAAAAAGAATGATAGACAAGCTGCCAGCAACATCCCACCCTCCTGTGACATAGTCACATCTTACTGAAAGTCTACTGGCAACTTGACCAGCATTTTCAGTATACTCCATACGGCCAGAGGTGTTACCTCCTACGGTCACTGTTTGGTCCTGGTTGTGGTCAGGGGATCTCCTCAGAATTAGTGTTGGTAAAAACCCCTTAACAAAGCGAGACCAAAACACGTCGACTAAACAATGAGTCTTCCGCTAATCGCTTCTTCTGAGGAGATCCCCTGACCACATCCAGGACTAAACAGTGACCGTAGGAGGTAACCACCTCTGGCCATATACTCCGCCAGTCACTGAAAAGGCTGGTCAAGTTGCTAGTAGACTTTCAGTAAGATGTGACTATGTCACAGGATGGTGGGTTGTTGCTGGCAGCTTGTCTACCATTCTTTTTACAAACTTTATATTTTTAATTTCTATTTTTATACGTCACTTTTGACTATACATATTTTTTTGTTACTTTTTGCTGTGAGCCCTTTTGGGAAGAATACACATTTTTGCTAATATTTTGGTTTTTATTAAAATAGTAGTTGTGTTCCCGCTCAAGTAACAGTACTTAAAAATATTTATTCTTTACTGTATGTACATTTGAAAAACTTAACACTTAAGGACTTGTACATATACACGTACATACTGCCATTTTCTCTTAAAGACATCCAGAGAAGCACTATTTATCAAATACGCGGGGTGCACCGACCTTTGACCTTATAACACCTGATTCGCGCGTAACGAATTACATTGCTACTTTTTGGTATTTTATAGTGGATATGTCACTATAAAATATTATTATTTCTTTAGATTATGACATAATAACATAGTTTACATGATTTTAAGGGAAACATACGATAAAAAAAAATCCCGTAAAATGTAAAAGATAAAAAATGGTTATTGTTGGTTATCCTTAAGAGATAGACATATACCATCACGGACTTTTTTGTTGACCTTATTTTGATACATCTCAAAGCACTAGACAACACGCATTTTCATTAAACAGTATTGTATTTTTTTATTTCTTTAACTTTAATGCACAAAAAAATTTGTACATGTGGCGGACTTAATATTTTGCCGCGTTATTTACCAGGCAACCATGAGTGGTGCAGCGAAAGATTATTGGCGGTGCACTAATATAAATAAGAAATGTCAAAAAAAGATTTATAAAGATAATAAAGATACGCAAAATATAAATTTCTATAAAAAAATAACAATATACATACATAAATATATATCTAAATATAACCCATAAATGTATAAATATTATATATAAGTAAATACATAATGATCCGATAATCAAATTATAAGTACAGTCTCAAATTGAAAGTAAGAAAATCAGAAAATATAGAGAGAACTATATGGATATAACAGAAAGATGTGAAAAAAGGAGAAGGACAGTAAAAAAGTTACAAATTTAAATAATGTTCCCGCAATTTCTGTTTAAATGAATTTATTACATTATTATATATATTAGGCATACGACTAGCCTTATGACTGTTACTTTTTTTTAATCTATACATCTATACATGTAAATAAAATTGGAGTGTCTGTTTGTAATATTGAAATAACCGTTTTTTACTACTTGCATATGAATATAAATACGGTACATACACCAAAATAACATATTTTACAAGTTTTGTCTGTCTGTCTGTCTGTTTGTTCCGGCTAATCTCTGAAATAGCTGGACCGATTTTGACGGGACTTTTTTTTGGCAAGTAGCTGATGTAATAAGGAGTAACTTACGCTACTGTTATTTTAGAAAAATAAAATAAAATTTCACGCGGACGAAGTCGCTGGGGCCAGCTAGTCTATAGATATACCGAGATTTAATGTTTAAGTTGCTATTATGTTGTTGACAAAATTTTACTGTAATGTTACTATTACGTTATCCTACACAATTTGTATTATTTTGGATGAATAAATAAATAAATAAATAATAATCTATACATCTATACATTTAATAAAAATTGGAGTGTCTGTTTGTAATATAGAAAAAACCGTTTTTTACTACATGCATATGAATATATATAAGGTACATATACCAAAATAACAATTTTTATAATTTTTGTCTGTCTGTCTGTCGGTCTGTTTGTTCCGGCTAATCTCTGAAATGGCTGGACCGATTTTGACGGTACTTTTTTTGGCAGGTAGCTGATTTATAAGGAGTAACTTAGGCTACTTTTATTTTAGAAAAATAAAGTTAATTCCACGCGGTCGAAGTCGCGGGGACAGCTTGTTTTTAATAAAAACTGTTTATTTGATAAAAAAACATCTTTTTTGTGGTACTTGAGAATGTTGAAGCCTGTTGTTTGTAATATTGAAATAACCGTTTTTTACTACTTGCATATGAATATAAATACGGTACATACACCAAAATAACATATTTTACAATTTTTGTCTGTCTGTCTGTTTGTTCCGGCTAATCTCTGAAATGGCTGGACCGATTTTGACGGGACTTTTTTTGGCAGGTAGCTGATGTAGTAAGGAGTAACTTAGGCTACTTTTATTTTAGAAAAATAAAGTTAAAAACCACGTGGACGAAGTCGCGGGAACAGCTAGTGTATAATATATTAGAGATACCTACGCGTTTTTTTATTGATGACTAGCTGTACACGGGATTTCGTCCGTGTGGAATTTCACTTTATTTTTCTAAAATATGAGAAGTTAAATTCCACGCGGACGAAGTCGCGTGTACAGCTAGTTGTCGGTAGTCTAGCGATTTAGCTAGCACACTGCTTTGATTCCTGCTTGGTGGTCGAGGGTTCGATTCCTCGCACGCTGCAAACATTTGTATTCATGAGTATGATTGTTTGTAACGGTCTGGGTGTTTTCTATGTATAGATAATATATATGTATTTACGAAAAAAAATCTTTGTATTTATATCAGTACCCATAACATAATCTTCAGCTAGCTTAACTTTGGTCTAGATGAAGCTGTGTGAATTGTCCTGAGATTACTATTATTACTATAATAAATCTTTTCAAATCAGCCGATGTTTATTTTTGCCATAATACGTGCTGTTACCATGTGATAATATTACGTACGTACTTATTAAATTATTAACTTATTATTAAATTGTTTGTAACGGTCTGGGTGTTTTCTATGTATAGATAATATATATGTATTTACGAAAAAAATCTTTGTATTTATATCAGTACCCATAACATAATCTTCAGCTAGCTTAACTTGGGTCTAGATGAAGCTGTATGAATTGTCCTGAGATTACTATTATTATTAATTGGTACACAGGTAAACTACTAACTAGGCCATATTGGTGTTGTTTGTTATGGTGAAAAAACTAGTAGGTATATATATAAGTTACACGTACAATTTCAAAGACTTATTTCTTGAAAACTACTGGCTATTCTGAAATAAAACTTTAGTGTTTGTATATGTAATGTTTGCATATAAAATATGATTAAAGGTTACCAGTGTATTTACACTTTTACTGAACAAACAGAGTTGTTTAATACTGAAAATATTGTGTGGAAGGCATCAATTACTTTCAGTGCATGTATAGCTTTTCTCTTTTCCTAATTATTATTATTATTAAGTTTAAAGTGGTTGAATTTTACGTAAGGGGTTTTTATACATTATTTCTAATGTACCATTTATTTTAAGTTTTTTAAACTCTATTCATCGAGACCTATCTAATGAGTCCAAACACGATATTTCTGCTGTAAGTTTTCGAAGAGTATGTTCATCATCTGATAATACTGGTGCCAGCATGAAGTCAAGGTTAACAGATAACTAATTACTTTTATTTCGTCAAAATCTTTAGATTACGTATAATAAATTCATAATATCGCTACCTATTCAAATCAAAACAAGTATTAGGTACTTCATGTACTAGTATATAAATTCATCAACACACAAGTAAATGATTTTTAAATATATTCAGAGCCAAAAAATCTTTGTGCATTTAAAAAAAATGCCGATACGGATTCACTATTGCAGGAAATTGTTGAAAAAATATATATCGAGTATAAGTATCTACTACTATCGACGAATACATTTGGCAACAACGCATGGTCTCGGCCGGAACGGCAACATCGCATATTAGAATACAAAGATAGTGATAGAAAGAGAGAGACAGTGGATCAGCAATATCTACGGATCGTGGCTGGATCAACTAAGTGTGCAAGTGTATATAAATATATATATATATATATATACATTTGTCTTTAATTCAAAGGAAATATAAATAATGAACGCATCACATTTAAAACAGTATAAATAGTTAATAATTTAATAATAAGTTAATAGTTTAATAAGTACGTACGTAATATTATCACATGGTAACAGCACGTATTATGGCAAAAATAAACATCGGCTGATTTGAAAAGATTTATTATAGTAATAATAGTAATCTCAGGACAATTCACACAGCTTCATCTAGACCCAAGTTAAGCTAGCTGAAGATTATGTTATGGGTACTGATATAAATACAAAGATTTTTTTTCGTAAATACATATATATTATCTATACATAGAAAACACCCAGACCGTTACAAACAATCATACTCATGAATACAAATGTTTGCAGCGTGCGAGGAATCGAACCCTCGACCACCAAGCAGGAATCAAAGCAGTGTGCTAGCTAAATCGCTAGACTACCGACAACTAGCTGTACACGCGACTTCGTCCGCGTGGAATTTAACTTCTTATATTTTAGAAAAATAAAGTTAAATTCAACACGGACGAAATCCCGTGTACAGCTAGTCATCAATAAAAAAATACGTAGGTATCTCTAATATATTATACACTAGCTGTTCCCGCGACTTCGTCCACGTGGTTTTTAACTTTATTTTTCTAAAATAAAAGTAGCCTAAGTTACTCCTTATTACATCAGCTACCTGCCGGAACAAACAGACAGACAGACAGACTGTACTATGCTATACTATGTATTGATTGATATACCTAAAATAAATATAATATCTGAGGTTTGAACAAAAACTCAAAGGGTAATTTATTTTGAAAAAGTATTTTGAAAATACCTATTTTGCTTTTAGTGTTATAGTACTTTAACTGTTATGTTTTAAGTAACAATGTTTAATTATAATTAATACTACTGCACCAACACTCCGATCGTGCAAAAAATTTAGCTGTTTCATTATTTTTTAGTTCAATTAGTGGTCTACCTAAGTTCTGGGCTAAGGGGGGAGAGTCATGACCCCCCATGACTCCCAAGACCTCCATGACGCTCCCCCCTGGATCCGCCGTTACGTCTTCTCTTCATTCGCTCAGTAACGTTGTTACAAAAGGAAAAATTCCCGTCCAAAAAATAACAAGTATTGAGGTTTGATCTGGAGTCACGTTACTCCAGACTGATTTCTATAAATATTTAGATTAGGTAGACTATTATTTTTGAAATACTAGCTAGACATTATTAAGTTACTGTAGCCATAATGTAGTAGCCCAAACGTGCCAATGAGGAAGCCCTTGGCAAATGCTGCACCCTGATTGGCCCGTTTGAATTGGATCAAGAACTGCTCGTATGCCAAAAAGGTGGATTTGTATAAAATCGTGTATAAATCGCTTAATTATTATTATTACTCGTCGTGACAGTTGTGGCTCAAAACGGATCAACATTTATATATGGTCAGCTGGCATTAGATCAACAAAAGGCCTCCGGATCAACAAGTGAAAAAGGATCAACAAAAAACTACCTATACGGCACGTCTGAGCCACAAAGTGCCCAAGGGGATATTTATATATATATATATATATACACTTGTCATTGGAGGGTAAGGTATTGTTAGTAATATAGACTAATGACCTGATGACTAGCAA
The DNA here is from genome assembly GCF_030625045.1 of Achroia grisella. Lineage (NCBI taxonomy): Eukaryota > Metazoa > Arthropoda > Insecta > Lepidoptera > Pyralidae > Achroia > Achroia grisella. The sequence continues at coordinate 35,171 of NW_026712808.1, read as the reverse complement.
TGTACCATATCGGGTTAACTGTCTCACAATCTGTCTCTATCTATATTGAGTGTATAAATGATACATGCTGATAAACGAGTGCTAATGTTGATAAGCGGTAATGGTCTACATGAACAACGCCACGGATATCATGTTATCATGGCACAAATACCAAAAATGTTTTCCAATTACAATGAAATTTGCCTCATACATACTATAACATCTTAGTTATCGGATAGACTATTCCAGGTCAAGAAGGGAGTTCACACATCAAAATTCCACCAAATATTAACTGAGGTGTCCTAGGGATCTGTTTTGGGGCCAGTATTAAATACTATTTACACACAGCGCCATATAAACCCAAGTACAGCTAGTTAAAGCTTGTGTTATGGGTACTAGATAACTGATACAAATACATAGATAATTTTTTTTTCGTAAATGCTTCAATCTTATACATAGAAAATACCCAGACCGATACAAACAATCAGACTCATGAATACAAATGTTTGTGCCGTGCGAGGAATCGAACCCGCGACCATCGGACGTAAAGCGGTGTGCTAGACCGCTAGACCACCGAGGCCGAGGCCGTAATATATATGGGATAGTGATCCCATTCATAGCAATGTACCCTGGCAGATGACCTTAGTTATCGATAAATTCACCAGAACCAAACAAAGAAGTTGATAGAAAGATAATGATAAGAAATTACTCAGAAAACCAACATGCACGCATACTCCTCGAGTCATATTTTTAAACTCATATAATAAAAATAATAATAAATAAAAAACCTTTCGGTTTCCTAAAATAGCAAAAATGTTATTGATCCTTTATATATTATCCTATTTGTTATTTAATTATATTATTATTTCTATTCTATTATTTTATTTACAACTAGCTACTCGGCCCGGCTTCGCACCGGTGTACATGCATTATTATATTTATAACGCTATATAAAAAAACGCTTCAAAATCCGTTGCGTTGTTTTAAAGAATTAAGTTAACATAGGGACTAGGGTTCATTCCCGGGAATTCTCGGGTCGAGAATTCCCGGGAAATCGTTGAGTTTTGTTCCCGGGAAATCAAGCTCGAGAAAAGTCGAGAACTCGAGAAATCAAGTACCTATATAGAAATTAAATTGCCGTTTGTTTTATTGCGTGGCGGCGTAATAATTCAAGATATTAAGGTTTTCTTTCATGTAATTTTTTTTTGTTTTACAGAAACTATTTTTGTTTACAAGTTTAAGGTAGATTTTTTTCTAAATAACCAGCCAAAAATGGTGCTGTCATTATAAATATAAGTCTGAATAATATTAGGTCCTAACATATGAAAGTGGTGTTTTGTAAGGGAGTAACCTGAAGTATTTGTTTTCAAAATATAACATGTTTATTTAATCAAACTTTATACTATTGCTATTTATGCACTTTTGCCATCTCAAAGGTACTTCATTGATCCCTTTACTGAAAAAAAACATTTGAACGAGAACATTTGGACATATCAATAAAATCTTTGAAGGCACTTTGGTCTGCCCCATCGGATTTGAATTTTTTCCCAATCAGTTATCCAAATTTCGAAAAAAATGGTAATCTGTTGGAGCAAGGTCCGGGGAGTACGGTGGTTGTCTTAGACATTATAATTGAATCTCTTCTAATTTGGTAAATGTCAGTTGTGCAATGTGTAGTCTAGCGTTGTCCTGAAGCAGCAGTGGCCTATGGCGATTTACCAGCCTCGGTTGTTTAGCAGCTAGCTTTTCCATTATGGTTTCTCAATTGCTGATTCAGCCATTGCGATGAGCGTTTCCAATTATCATACAAGATCCACATCATCACAGGTAATGATTCGATTTAAAATCCCTTTATGATTATGCCGGTTGACTAATGTAACGCAGCAGTCTACGCGCGTTTGTCGATCGAAACGCGAATTGTCCACTCAATTCATGAGGGACCCACCTTTCAAGCTTTTTCATCCCCCCAATTTTCTACAAGTGGATTAATACAGTTTTGTCACTAAAACCGCAACCTGCAACTAACGCGGACGTGGTTCGCGATTGATCTGTTATCACAATAGCCTTCAATTCTGCATTACCAACCTTGGACTCCGGCCGCCCACGGGGTTTGTTTTGCAGGTCGATTTCCAGAACGAAAACGTTGGAACCAAAAGTGTATTGTGTTTTCTTTTGCGACACCACCATGGCGGTGGTGTCGCAAAAGAAAACACAATCACATCATTAATCCTTCGAGCTGGCAATTCGAGCTAGCCATGGCACTAGTACTGCATAAGCAGCACAAGTGCCATGGCGGAACTCGTACTCGTACTTGTAAATGACGCGATATTTTAAGTTTTCCATTTTGTAAGCTGAGTGACCCAAAGAAAAAACCAAGCATATGTATTACGGTTTTCGAAAAACAAATAGGTACATGAGTGAATAGCCATATAAATTTGAAATTGGAAATTTCTAACCAAAGAGGAGATATTTAAGATCAATGTGGCCAGTGCGACAAAACGCTAATTTCATATTTAAGAACCTAATATATTTCAGTATTCAAACAAAATTTTACTTATTCATAATATGTATAATGTTTTTAAATATACTCAATAAAAGTTTTATAATTAATTTTATAGTTAAATTTTAAATTTAATATTTAACAAATAATGCAGTGGTTTTCCTCTCAAATGAAACCACTGAGTTTTTTGACGTTATTAGAACCAAATAATGTGAGAAAACGTACGTAAATGTAAATTTCTCGACAACCCGAGAAGACCCGAGAAATTAACCTCGAGAATTCTCGAGACCCGAGAAATTGAGAAGCTCGAGAAATCATGAACCCTAATAGAGACGGACAGACGGCGACAGCGACTTTATTCTGTACTATGTAATGATTAGCTAAGTAGCCAACCAAGCAAAAAGAATTCTTCGTGTCTTAAAACAGATTTGTTATTCGATTGTTTAAATTGTTTAGATACGACTTTCTTTAATTATTTTACTAGTTTTGTGAAATGAAAATAAAACATTACGTACGCAGTAAAGTAAGATACTCTATACAAAAAACATAACTTACGCTGTTTTATCTAACGGTGTATCTTGACGCATGCGCCGTTTGAGGGTTAGGGATGAACGTCTATTCGGAAGGTTCGGTTATCGATAAACAATTAGTTATATATATATTATAATATATATATATAACTATATATAATATATGTTATAATAAGGCGGTGTGCTAAACGTAATTTTTTACGGCAATATGTCGTTTAAAAGTTTTGCTATCGCGCTTCGGTGAGGAGCTACGCAAGCCCCGAACAGGAATAGAAAGAATACTAAACTACCCTCCTTTTTGTCTTCTTTTTTCACATCAATCATGATGTGATGGTAGAGTGCCGCTCCCAATAGAACAGCCCCTTGTTCTTTAACCTCAGTCTCCAGTCTGAGTATCTTGGTCAAATATATCACGCCTTTTCTTTAATCGTAGCACGTTTTTGAGTATTGTAAGTTGCCCAATGAATTTATTTGGGTGCCTTTGTAGTCGCCATTTGTATTTGTTGCCGTATTCAGTGATTACATCCTTAATAATGGATATATCATGTATGACGGCCTCGGTGTTCTAGCGGTTTAGCACACTGCTTTATTTCCAATTGTCGAGGGTTCGATTCCTCGCACGGTGCCACCATTGTTTTCATGAGTATGATTGTTTGTATCGGTCTAGGTAGGTATTTAATTATATAAAAAAATCTCTAAATATTTTTTCTGATGTCTAATAGACTGTAGTGTAATCTGCTTACCATGGGACTAGATGGTTGTGTTAATTGTCTAGGGTTATTATTATTATTTTATATTAACCTCAGTTATCCTTATAAACCACTGTTCTTTCGAAAGTTGTTTTAATATATAGTTTTGAACTCTCTGTATTATCATTATGTTAGAGTCACTGGCAGAGAGCAACAGTTGTATCCCATATGTCCAAATTGGCTTATATATTTGTTTTGCCTTATAAATGAGAAGTTTACATTCCTTCTAGTAGTCACTTAATATTAACTTCACCAGGAATGGGAGAAAGGAGGTAGTTGTCAGGCGAGGTGCCGGCGTATATGGGCAGTCTACCAGACTTGACGGAGCGCTCGCGTCCGTCGCCGGTCGGACGGACCGCCTCGCGGACGGTGTCCGACCCTCATCGCCACCGCGCCGTCATACCTCAGGTATTCCTTTATATTTTTACCACATTTCACACAATACCAAATTAGAGAAACACACAGACCAACATAATTTGATGGCCTCGATTTTTACCATATTTCACACAATGCTTGTTTGAAACAAGCATGACACAAGCATTGTGTGAAATATGGTTTATTTATTATTTTGTTTATTCATTAGAGCAAAACACAGACCAAAACAATTTGAAGGCCTCAATTTTTACCACAAATCACACAATGCTTGTTCCAAACTAGAGAAACACGCACACCAATACAATTTGACGGCCTCGGTGGTCTAGCGGTTTAGCACACCGCCTTACTTGGTCGCGGGTTCGATTCCTCGCACGGCATTTGTATTCATGAATATGATAGTTTGTATCAGTCTGGATGTATTCTATGTATAATACCCCAGGACAATCCACATAGTTCATCTAGACACAAGCTAAACAGAGCTTGTATAATGGGTACTAGACTAATTAGAAATACTAAATAAGTATAATATTTACAGAATATACACAAATGCCAATTCAAATTGTTATACTCATAAGAGACATGAATACTAATGATTGCGTCGTACGCCGAATCGAACCGGTGACCATCAGAAGTGAGACGGTGTGTGCTAAACCTCCAGACTAATGAAGCAGTTAAAGGTGTTTTTTTTTTCAATTATATTACAGTATAACCTGTACGGCATATTTTCTACAGATTCCAGTGAGCACGATTTGCAAGAAAGAATGGCTGTGGAAGAAACCGAAAACACCATCGAGAGTGGCACAACCGGCTGTCGTCCCTCGGAGGAGGGATTCCGCGGCATCTTCCCTCGGTGCAGCATCTGTTCGGAAGCTCCTTACCAGACAGCCACCGAAAGTGCCCAAACCAATCGTCAACCGCTTTACTCTCCTCTGTCTATCAAGCGGTCTTTGTGCGACAGCCTTATTACCTTTCACAGCATTCGCCGGTGCAGAAGCCGCTGCCATGCCTCTCGCTCTAATGCACTCCATAGCTGCCGTTATTGCGCCTTTCTCTCCTTTAATCCTTCAAAAATTAGGAGCACGAATTGTTATAACTATAGCCCATATATTGGTCTTTATTCTGATTACTGCACATACAGTAGCGACGCCATTATCCGTTTTGCTGCCTTTGTACGGACTCTGTGGTATGACATTATCACCAATGTCACTGGCCCTCACAGCATCAGCTACAACGTTAGCTCAAGCGGCCGGCGATGAGGTCAGAAGGAAGATCGCGCTGCGAAGAGCTTTGAGGGCACTTCGGGCAGCTCAAGATTTAGGACTGGTATTTGGATCTCTTCTCCTTGGTGGCGCGTTGATGATTTGGCCAGAAAACCTGATGCAGTTAGCACAGCCGTCTGCGACTCCTACCAATATAACGTTGCAGAAGTGGCCCCCGTCCGAAGAATACTTTCTGGAAGATGATTATGAGGTATGGCAGTAAGGAAATTACAATTACGTAGATTTTACATATATAATTTTACAAAAGAATTCTTTGTACAAAATCGTCTGCGTGGGTAAGTAAGTACCCACGATATCTTACAAAACGTTTTGTAAGAGGTATTTCGGCAGCTAGCGTCTACAGTTCACCGGACGTGGACGAGTTCAGATATCACTCCCAACACGCAGAAGGACTTATAGAGCGACTGAAGGCCAACTCCCGTCTGACGGATACAACTTTAGTTTGAGGCCAAAAAAAGGGCAATTATCAAAAATGTGCACCAGTCCAATTAAAAAAAAAGATGATTGTATTTATATCTGTACAGGAGCGAACATGCGGTGCAGCTGGATGTCCAAACACCCAGTCTCTATCGGGCACGGCATTGACAGCTGAAGGGAGACGCATATTGGTAGCTGTGTGGGCATCTGTAGCCCTAGCGTCTATTGGCTTGGGCGTGTATGGGGCATCATCCACGCCTGGCCCACCGCCCGATGCGAGATCCATTGTAAAGGATCCAAGAACGTTGCTTGGGATACCAATGGGTCTCTTCATTGGGTTGCAACAGGGATTTATTTATACCTCATATATTAAGGTATGTACCATATAGTATTAAACACATAGTGTGTACTTTTAACGCAGACTGGGTAGGTATTGTCAACTGTCGATGTTGCAGTAAGTAATAAGTGACAATGGGCATGGCACCTAGGTCGTAGGACAGATGGCCGTTGGGGTAATAAAGTCCTCGAATGTCGACCGTCGACCGGAAAATGCAGCGTTGGAAGGCCTCCAGCAAGGTGGACCGACAATCTGGCCAAGATTGCTGGAAGGCATTGGATGCGAGCAGCGCAGGACCGATCGTCATGGAGATTTTTAGGGGAGGCCTATGTTCAGCAGTGGGCGTCTTCCAAGTTGAAATGATGATGATACAGTAAACACAACAGTCACACAAGACAAGTCCACGTTTTACTTGGTGTGTAGATAGCACTGTGTGAATTATTCTATGTTTTTAATGGAATGGTGCACCCACTTGCACTAACAATATAAGGAGCACCAGCGGAGGATGTTAGGATGAGTATGAGGTCAAGTTTGTCGTCGATTTCGCAACATTTTTGTAAGCAAGTTGCCCATTCGTCTTCATTATTTACAATCCCGTCCACCCGGTTATTAATATTATGTTAAAATATTTCTAGATATATATAATAACTTATAAAATCTGTCTATCTGTTTGTTACTGTTACTTTTGACTTGTTACTTTTGACGATTAAACCATGATTTTAATGTTAAAGTAGAAAGTTAAAATTGATCTTATTGTTAATGATATTTGACGTGACTGTACATTGTATCACGAGTACGGACATTGGATATATTTTATCACAGACATAACAGACGAAGTCGCCCGTAAAAGCAAGTATGTAAATAAATAGTAATTTACTTTCGTTTACAGTGGTACGGTGTCTGTGTGGGTGGGTGGAGCTGTGCTTGGAGAGCCTTGTTCGGTGCAGGCTGTTTACAGGTATGCAAACGCAGTAAAACCAATAGAATTGTAGCATTTCAACTTAAGTTAGAATAAATATACATATATATTGATTTGATAGCCGAGGTAGTCTCGTGGTTTAACACACTGCCTTACTTCCGATGACCGAGGGTTCGATTCCTCTCACGGTATAAACACTTGTTGTCTTGTACGCGTTGTATATAGTAACGTTGTGTGCTAAATCGCTAGACCACCTAGGCCTAAAATATATTTTAAAAAATGTACTTAAGTATTTTTATCAGTTATCTAGTGCGATGTTTCCCAATTAGTGGTACGTACCCCCGGGGGTACATGAAGTTGCATCCAGGGGTACGTGCGACTATCAGTAAAACAAACATACACACACTCACAAACTTTCACATTTATAATATTAGTGTGATTGCTACAATAAGGGGTATGCAAGGTTTGAGGTATTTTTTGAAGTGGTACGCAGCAAAAACTATTTGGGAACCAATGGTCTAGTGTGACCAATACAAGTGCTTAATTTGACTCTATAAAGTGCGGCGTAAATTGCGGAAAGTAGATTTTTTTATAAGGATTATAATGGAATGGAGCATCCGCCAACACTAACGGTTTAACCTGATGAAGAACCAGTAGTGGATGATATGTTAGGTCAGTAAGCCTCTGTTGGTAAATTGATTAGGATTTATCATGATGGTTGACCGCGTGAATATCAACCTGACAGTATACATTGCTAGCAGCAGGGTTATTAGTCCACATTACTAAGTCGCATGTCGCCCTCGAGTTGCGCCTGCGCCGTGGTACGTATGTAGACGAGCGTAATAATGAAATAAGCGTGCGAGTGGTACCTGTACACTAGTGATCTCTCTCTTCTCTTCTCTTTTCTTTCAGCATAAAGTAGTCCACTGCTAGACGTTTGCCTCTTGCATAGTTTTCCACTTAGTTCTATCTGTGGCGCATCTTGTCCAGGTCGGCCCTGCCGTCTTTCTGATGTCGTCAGACCATGGCGGTTGGTCTGCCTACGCTTCTGCTTCCCATCCTAGGACGCCACATTAGGGATCTATATGTCCATCTGTCGTCATAGAGATGCTCGGTATGACTCAGAATGACTTCTGCCGAATACCATACATTCGGCTGGGCTTTTTTTTAATTACATTGTACAAAACAAAGTCGCAGTCGCAGTCTGTGCGTCCCTATGTATGCTTAAATCTTTAAAATGACGCAACAGATTTTGAAGCAGTTTTTTAATAGATAGAGTGATTCTAGAGGAAGGTTTATATTTAATATAATACATGTATACCCGGGCGCAGCCGGGACGAGTAGATAGTTGATGGTAATAGTATGGTGCGTCTGGCTGTGGGAAATGTTGCTTACGCTAATAGGCCAATAACAATCTCCTTTCCCCCTGTCAACGGTAGTTACTATGACCACAGATAGCATAATATTACCTATGACTGTATGTGCAGGCATTGATCTAACGCAAACTCTGCTTAGCTCGTGACTATAAAGCGTATTGTGAATGGTCCAGGGTAGATATTATAATTGCAGAAGCAATAAATAAATAACCCTAACAATTAACACAGCGCCATCTAGTCCCACGGTAAACAGAGCTTGTGTTATGGGTACTGCACAACTGATATGATGTAAATACTTAGTAATTTTTGTTTTTTTTTTTTAAATACATACATAATATATATAGAAAACACCCAGACCAGTACAAATAATGATATTCATGAATGCAAATACAGGAGTTGATCTAACACATTTCTACTTAGCTCGTGAATTGTCATGATAAGCACATTTGCAGGCACTGGCGGCGGCAACGCTGAGCATGGCAGCTGCACGGGGGCGGCGCGGCGCTCTAGCAGCGGGCGGAGCGGCGGCGCACGCGTCGCTGATGTTGGCGCTGCTGCGGTGGAGGGCCGCGCGCACAGACCTCGCATTGCCAGCTGTCGCCGCCGCCGCTTGGGGTGCCTGCGCTGCGCTCTGGGACGTACTGCAGGTCACACTTTTATCATTTTATGCTCAACCATAAATTATGATACACTTTCATCATTTTTAGACTCATACATAAATTACATCACCCGTTGATGTGACAGAAGGGGGTTGCCTAAGTGTGACATAGAATGAAGCATTCTGCAGGTCACGCTTTCATCATTTTTAGGCTCATCCATAAATTTATTCACACGTTGATGTGACAGAAGGGGGTCACCTAAGTGTAACAACTCTGCTTGGGCAGTCGTGATTTTGGTCCCCGTTTGAATTGGACTGAATTGGGGATCGGTCAGAGGGTCGTCGGGGGCTCCGGAGTGTAGCGCCCTGGCGCGCGCAAAAAACTCTGCGATTAAAACTATTTTATACAGTAGGGAAAAAAATATAATCTACAAATTTTTACATCCTTCATCAATAAATATTTTTGAATTTGAATATGATTGTTTGTTGCGTGTAAACGTTTATTTATTTATTTATTTTAGATAATCAACAGCTTATTTAAATTTATACATAATATATAGTGTTACATAGTAAAGCCAATAATACATACCTCAAGAATTTATTTTTAATATTAAACTTATATTTAAGTTAGTTATTTAAAAACGGTACAGCAGGTCAGAGCCAAAGATAAAGATCTGGATAGGTTGTTAGATATATAATAAACGTTCAGTAGATTGAACAGTGAGTGTTGCCAGGTGGGCGCGTGCGTGGGCGGCGCGGGGTGGCGCGGACCGTGGGCGGCGACGCTGGGCGCGCGCCACGTAGGCCTGGCGGCGGCGTGCGCAGCGCGACAGTTCGTTTGCGTGCGCGCGCAGCTGGCAACACTCGCCGCCGCGCTTGCCGCTGCGCTGCTTGCGCATGCCGCCCTTGAGCTGCGCCTGCGCCGTGGTACGTATGAAGAAGAGCGTAATAATGAAATAAGCATGCGAGTGGTACCTGTACATTAGAGATAGCTACAGTCATTCTGCCGAATACCGAATATTCGCTAGGCTTCATTTAATTGATGATAATTGTATGGTGCATCCGCCTGGGGGGAATGTTGCCCTGTCTTTACGCTTGATGGGCACCACTGGAGTATAAGACGAGCGAAAGGTCAGGTCAGGTCAGGTCATGAATACAAATATTTGCATCGTGCGAGAAATCGAACCCGCGACCCTTAGAAGTAAAGTGAAGTGCTAAACCGCTAAACCACCGAAGATGTCAAAGAGTCCGAGCAAGATAGATTGTATCTATAATATCTATTTTGTATCTTAAATAATCAGACAAAGTGCGAAATAGGAGATAAAAGTTTGTGCAGAAAATGTCGGTAGTAATATCTAGTCCTATCTGTTGTGTGTAATAAAATAAACATTTTTTAGTCTGTTATATGTTTATATTTATACATAAATAAAAAGGGTTATAAGGGATTGAAAAGGAGATGAAAGTATCGTCATTTCCAAACCTAGAATCTACAAAATTTATTTTTAAGGCTAATGATTGAGTTGTTTCGAATTCTGTATGTAAATTTCTCATTTTTGAAGCTACAACGACGGAACTTTTTTATTTTGGCTTTTATTGGGTTAGATTATATATATATTTAACTATTTGGTCCTGGTCACTATTTTACGCGGACGAAGTCGCAGCTAGTGTGTAATAAAATAATTAACTATCTATCTGATTTCAGGTGAAGCAGGTCGGCACAGGTCCTAGCGAAGGGCCACGGCGACGCAACTCGCCTCATTAGCGCCCGCGTCTGATGACGCAGCCGAGGACGGCGTCGTCGCCTGTCACGTCATTAGCTAATAATTATATGATGTGATGACACGTCTCCATAGAACAGTGATGACTATAATCAAACGACATGACGCAACTGACGTTTTAAAGCTTCAACAGTGCCACTGTGATTCTCACACTAAAGTTTACACTTGTTAATATTAAGTCGGGATATAACACGAATAATTTTATGGTAAATAACTGCCTTTAAACGATACGTTCTTTTACCCGCGATCTGTAATGCTATTCTGTATATCTCCGCGACATGTTTATAAAATATAATCGACATAACATATTTTATTTCTTTTTACCGTAATTATACTTTTATAAATTATAAAGTACACAGGAGGGCACGCGATTTAGCGCAGAAAAGCCAGGGCGCGCTACCGTAAACTATTTTTCATGTTCTATTTCGCGCGTGTTTGCGTATGTGAATCATGTCATTTAACTTTCTTTTCTTTATTCTATTACATAGATTTTACTTTCCAATACACAATTAAGATTTTAAAATTATCAATAACTCTTTAATTATGTTTTGTTCTATAGTCAGTGTCCGCCATTTTGCAGTGATAATTATTACAGACGCTAAAGTACGTACGAAAGAATGTGTCTAAATTTACATGCTCATTATTTCCTGCGTGAAAGACTATTAGCGCGTGAAAGAGCATACGTGTAAAGGCAGTTATTTAGGAATTTATTTATCTCGACGTTTCGACTAAGTTGCACTAGCCGTAGTCACGAGCTGACTGGCGTACAGCGATGTCAATGTCGGTAGGTGTCTGTAAGTTTTTTCTGATGTTCTAATAAATACTAAACCGACATACTCACTTACGAATTTATATTACTATAAGCATTATTTAAAAAAAAACTTGTATCAATTTCGAAATTTTGTAATTCAACTTAGGAAATTAAATTATTGTAACTCATTATTATTCAGTTAGTAAAAAAAATCATGAAGTACAAATACATAAAAACTAAATTTTGAACAAGAACAGTGTTAAATGAAAGGCTTCCATTTAAACGATATAAGTTATTTTTCATTATTTAATGCACTATTGAACAATTAAATGATTTTATTATATTTTTTATTTTATCATATTATGCAGCATGCAAGGATCCCATTCCTCCAATGCTATACTGCCCCTGGTTCTAATAACGCAAGTTGGTCGTTTCACATGTGAAGTTACAATGAATAAAATTTTTTAAATGTAATATTTATTACGATTTGTACATTAGATTTAAACATTTAGATAATAAATGTATCTAAATGTTGAGCAAATCATATTGTTATTTTTACAATTTCATGTTTATATACCTACAGCAATTAAGTATCTAATAAACAGCTTTCATCATGGGCTGTGTTGTTTTATAAACATTCTTCTATATCTTGATGATTTGTTGATTGATTTACTTTTATAAACATGTCATATTTCAACATATCAAATAATATCGGAGTACCTATTGATAGTATCTTTCAACCAACGTTAGATATATTTATTAAATTCATGATGGATCTTAAACCAGAGAAAGCTTTGAATATTTCTAACAAAATTATACAAATAAAAACAAAAATGCCTTTGACTTACATTCTATTGTACACTGTACACAATTTCGCACAATAATTGAATATATTACAAATTTAAAGTACCTAATGATAGAGACAAAATTACCTCAAATTAGGAGCATCTTTTTTGTAATAATAACATTAAAATAAAGAATAATGATAGACATAAAAATAGTCATCTATACTAATATTAGAAAGAGGAAAAGTTTGTTTGTTTGTTTTTTTTGTTTGATTGTATTGAATAGGCTCCAAAACTACTTACTGTACCGATTTAAAAAATTCTTTCTCCTCTAGGAAGCTACACTATCCGTGAGTGTCATATTTAATATTCTTAGACAATTCACACAGTGCCATCTAGTCCCAAGCTAAGCAGAACTTGTGTTATGGGTACTAGATAACTGATAGATATACATAGACACTTTTTGTTTGTAAATACATAATATACATAAGATATAAAGAATCCTACTCATGAATGCAAAATGTTTGTGCCGTGCGACGAATTGAACCCCGCGAATATTGAAAGTAAAAAGTGTAAACCGCTAGATAACTGGGCAGTCAAAAGACTCACATTATAAAGTTCGGTCTGAACGAACTATTTGCAAAGACGTAGCAACCAAGGCACTATTAGCACGGTTCGTTCGGACGGAGTTTAATCGCGTGAGCCTAGTTTTAAGCTTATTTTCACCACAACATACCTATCATCATTTCATCAAAATCAAAATGTCCATACCTATCCTTACTAATGATAAAAATACTCACGTGTGACTATCTATACCTTTTTATGACTAAACAAATTTAACAAACTTCAACCATCATATAATGAAGACGGATGTAGGTTGTTTCTTATCTGAAAAGCAGACAAATTAGCGAGTAATAGCTAGTTTTTCTATGAAATATTGTTGTTGATATTAATGTGTTAGATTAACTTTGTATTAATTGTAAAAGAAGAGTAAACTGACGATTGTTGACTGATACATGTTGCGTTTTATTTTTTAACCTTTCTACACCTTTACACGACCCGTTCTTTCACACCCTTCCGATCGAACCCCGTCCAATTCAAACGGGGATCGAAATTAGGACGGTCTGAGCCGAAGGATTTACCTTAGCGGTGCCCTCAGACTAGTCTACTGTGGTTCTTTTTTTGGGATATTTTATTATTCAGCATTTAAAATTACTACTTATTTATTATATATATGTACTTATCTATATATATGTGGAAGGAGGATTTATGCGTATTAATTTTATTATAGTTTTATTTAAAAAAATTGAAGGTGTTGACAGAACGATGTAAGACGATGTAAGACGTAAATAAATAATTAAATATTGTAAGTCTTTTCTTCAAGTCCACTCACGGTATTACCACATATATGGATATAGTACCAATAGTATAGTATATTACTAACAAATGGAGTAGTAGGAAAAATATTTAGTTTTTGACACCATCGTGAACGTCCTATGGAGGTTCCTTGTGGGGTTTTTTTTATGGATGATAATGGAATGGTACACCTTGCGCTAACAGTTTACGCTGGCGGGACACCAGTGGAGTATGATAAGATGAGCATGAAGTCAGGTCAGTTAGCCCATCGTGACAAATTCACCAAGAATTTATCACGATGGTTTCCAGGGGGAACTGCGTGGAGGTCAACCTGACATGGTACATTGCTTGCAATAAGATAATCAATCTAAATTACTAACAATCCCCACAAGGAGGGGGCCTTGTGGGGATTAGACCCATAGCTAGTAATGTACCATGTCGGTTCGACCTCCACACGACCTTTTCTGGAAATTATCGAAGTTCATTCTATATGGATAAAACAGCCACGATGCGCTAACTGTCCTGACCTCACGCTCGTCTTGGCATTCTTCAGTGATCGTCAGTATGTAGTGGTAGAATAAAATAAAACATGACTATTCATATTATCATTATCATATATTATTTCAAAAAATATAATTTCTATTTCTCGAATTAAATAATCTGTTGTAAGTATTTCCGTCGCCGGAGAGTGAGTTAGAGAGGAGGGATATAACTATCCCAATTTTTTTTCGTGTCTGCGAGATTTGACGTCACGTCCATTGAGGTATGAATCCGACAGGAATCGTTAGAAATAAAAGCCAATATAAACATTAACACGTACTTTATTTCAATATTACTAGACTAAACTAAGCCATATTTCGCCGTCGCTAATAACTAAAATATGAAAATTAAGCCATTTCCTTTTAAACTATTTGCCGTTGAATTATAATTAATTTTCTCATAAGATCACCCCGCCATACATTGGTAATCCTTTAACATGAAAAAAAAATTATTCTTAGTTCCTGATACTCACAGTAAACAACATCATTTCAATTATATTATCATAGACCATAAGAAAACAAACTGTACGAGATAGAACAGTACAGCAAAATGTGGTGTCTCAATTTTTAACAACCTACAAATACCTGCAATAGGTACGAACTTTTCGTTACATCCAATACTCTAAATATATCTTTTAATAAGCTGACGGCCCTCATGTAAGTAGTCACCATCGCTTATTGACATGAATAGATCCGTAGACATCACAGTATAATATCCTGTGACGCCAGTGATATTTTCATGTGTTATAGTTCCTGACGGTTGAGATAATTTGCCTCCTTACGTCCATTTTTCTCCCAAATTCTTTGGAACATAACAGGTTGAGAAATAGTGAAAGAGATTCTTAAGATTTTGTCCGTCTCTACTACTGAAGCTAATATTACAAAGACAAAACGCCGTCCAAATAAGAAGTTCATGTGTCAACCACACAAATAATCCTGATTAATGGATTATTATCACTTACGAAATTGTATAACTTCGACTGCAAAATGTCATCTCCAATATATACCGATTATAGCTACGCTTTATAAATGCTATTCCGTTGCTACAAGGCTGAATGTTGATAATTGTCACACTTCGAATTATGTATCACCTATACATCACGGTACACATTAAGAGTGCGGTAGATGGTCGTCAAAATGTGACAAAGGATGGGTGGAGTCAATTTTAAAATCTACATTTGATTAAAAATATTGGCGGGTATAATCTGTGACAGCGTTCAGCGCTACAGACATAATCTGTCTTTTGTATTTTTAATATATACATCTACTTAGAATGTTCTTTTTGACACAATAGTGTCAGTGATTTGCAAAGCGTCATGAAACTAATTCAAATTTATCATAACTTCATAATATATTCAACTTAATAATGACTAAAGATCTTTATTAATAAAGTAAATTACATTTTTATAACACATTGGCAAAATCATCGGAACTCCGATGGAGTCATTGCGTAAAAAAAATAAATTCTGACATATTACGTACAGAATTAAAAACAATAATAATTTATTTGTATTTTATATGTAGAAATTAATGAAGAATGAATTAAATAAATAATTATTATCTAAGTTATATGTTTTAATGATTATTTATGACACCATTAAAAATACTAATACACAAATTTCAAACGACTTTGAAATAGGCATAAACACGATATTTCATTACAATGTTAATAATCAATGAAGATCCATACAATAACATATAAACATTATTGTCTTATATAAATGTACCCTAAATATCTAGTAAATTTAATATTAAATCAATAAAAAAACTGTAGTTTGTATAGTCTTATAACTTATGATACTCGAACAGCATTTATACAATGCTTTTGCCTTCTCAGATCTGGTTATGGTCTATACGGTTTATTGAATTAATTAATGAAACGAGATAGAGGGCTAATATGATCATGGATGATGGATTCATTTGAAAAAGGAAGAATCCGTAACTGTCATTAAAAAAGATTTAGTATCTTTTTTAATGACATCCAGTCTGATATCCAGTTTAATAAATAGATATATTAGGCAACTGGAATATTGATTGGTATATTTCCGCAAAATTTCTATATAAATACAAACACAAAAGCTATAATAAGCGGATGCTTATAATTATTTCTGCGTAAAATGATAATGATGTCAAATTTCTTTGCCATTAAACTAAAACATAAATCAATAATTTCCAAAATAATATACAACCATGCCATTCTAAGGGAAAATAAATATAACTAAAAATAAAAAAAAATACTCATGAAAACGATCCTTGTCTTTATTAAAAGTCTATACGTAAAATATTCTAAAAATAGCATCACATAATTAGCCGATAAGAACATTGTAAATTGTTTATAAATAAAATTTACAAGAAACAAAGATTCAAATAATTTTACACATTGCATAAATAAAACAACAATACAACATAATACTAAAAATAAAGAAAAGAAAACTAATTGATAGTTATGCGGTCCAATTTTAATGTCCGTTGTATGGCTATGTATGTAAGGCTACAGAGATGTATATATATCTATACATCTCTGTAGCCTTACAATGCATTAATTAATTATTGTTACAATAACTTAAAATAATTATTCGTAGCCTGCGACTATTACTGTAGTTCCGCCGTTACATTACCTTTATCAACAACACGTTCAACTATCAATAGTTTCCATTTAAAGAGAAAAAGCTTTTGTTGAACCTATAGTTAGTTAGGAACTGCGAATATCAACATTTCTACATAGTGATTGAGCTCATAAATCTTAAAAATTTGTCATAATTATTTTTATACGAATTTAATAGTTGACATAAAAATTAAGATAACAAGGAGTGGTAAAAGAATGTAAATTGGTTGAGTTTATTTCTTGTACACGCCTATAAATGTATTAAATTTGAGAAATATTTATAAACATATGGTGTAAATTGCCTTGACTTAGTTATTTTAATAACTTAACCATTAGGTACGTAATGCAATAAGAAATTGTAATTGAACATCTTGTATCTGAAATACTTTTATTATTATGTTATAATTAGATTTTCAACATTTTTTACGCTATATATATTATATATATTAGACAAATGATAGTCGGCAATTAGCGTCTTCGTACAAAATACAAGAGATTACAAAGCGGTTGATTACGCTTGAGTGAGATTCATCCTAATTATTTTATTTTTTCAGCATCATATAAAAGTTTTAAGTAAAATAAAGAGAAATCATTTACCAAGACACTATTTCAGTGTGGTAAAGTAATTCTTATTCTCTTTCTTCTTTGCTTCTATAAGTAGTTTATAAATATTCAACCATTTCCACTTCATGGAAGTATGTTATAAAATTCATTTTATGAATTTAATTAACAAAATATTTGACAAATTTTGAATATATTTAAAAAAGACGTAGAAGTATCATATCAGCAAACTGTGAAAATATTTGTTTGTACGAATGATTCTGTTTTTCAACATTCCAATAATATTTTACGAATGTCAGCAAACTGATTGATAACCGAGATGATAACAATGAATGTTTTATTAGCATTGTAGCGCTAATGAAATTATTTTTATCGTCTCTCTTAAATAATGATAATTCATTGGAATTTATTAGCTCTTTGATTCATTGACATTCGTTTGATCGAAATTTTAAATAATTATATTGTTCACTATTAAAATGTAGTAATTGATTAATTTATTGTCAAAACCTAAATAACATGCAATGCGTAAATCATTATAAGTTAAATTGACAGTTTCATTAATGATATTTTAGCTACATAGCTACAATAATCATAAATTAACCATTCACAACATTTATAAGTAATCATTTATTTCTCAAATCGCAACGTTCAATATTTTGCGTAATGAAAATTAAATAAGAAACGAGTCAGTGCGACCGGCGCGTGTTTGAATTCATTAATTCACAATCATTAATCTATTCACACAATAAAATACCGATCCCAATACACTACTGAAAATTTAAACCTCCTAATATCATATTCTAATAACAATACTACAGAATCCGACATATTATTGTCTGAACAGAAGTTGAAAATTCCGCCAGTCATCCTAGGATGGTATTACTAAAACCAAATTTCCGTGTAATTATATATTTTTACCTAAAAGCAAAATGAGAATGAGTGCATACACGCACGAAGGGCGACATTTGTCATAATGACAAACTTATCTTTTTTATCTGTTTTACATATTATATCTTCTTAGATCTGTCAGAGAGTCCCTAAAGACCAGTGGACACTTGCTCACGATTCGAGTATGCTATTAGCAGCAGGTTAACTTTTGACAAATTCAAATTGAAATCATGTCGAATAGATGATAAAAAGAAGATGCTATTTATCTTTTTTTAGCATTATCGAATATTTATTTCGCAGATACGTTAGATCATTTACATTCCAGTAACATAGCTTATATCGCTCGTGTCTAAAAAATATATTCTTATTTGATTTCCACTTAAACACTTTCAAAGTCAGCAATAAACTCGCTTGAAAGTGTCTGCTTTCCATAACCTCTGCTCAGATATTGAAAATAATAAATAATAACCTAATCGACATGAGATTGTCAGACGACTTTCAAAAGTCTGTTCAACAAGTATGGAGCGGAGCTAAACTGTTGAAATGAAGTTTGTCATATTGACAAATGTCACATATGTGTGTTGACAGATATTGAAAGGTTGTTTTGATTTGCGGTCATTACAAACATATTTCTAAACAAATAAATAATTAAACATTAAAATAAATATGGCGGTACCTACATTTTGAATACAACCCTGCAATACAATTATCGGAATTACTATAATTATAGTTACAAGGACGTAAAAACTCAATGACTATTCAACACATAATAATTGTTTATAACAGCGTACTACGTAACCCTACTGATGTAAGCGTTGATAAATTAAATTCGTTAATAAATAAAATACTGAATCAAGCACTAAATCAATTTATACACTTAAATTTAGCCATATCTCACACTGTCCATTCATACTATGGGATTAGGTCGTCGTCCAGGGACACTGCACTCGAAAACGAATCCTAAACAATTAGTTACAAGTTCAATTTTGAAATCGCAATATTCACTGGACTCAATTTGTCACGCTACAAGCGTGTGAACCGTACAACGCAAATTAGACTATAACGCAATGATTGAAGGCTAAGATTTACACGGGCGTGTATTTGCCTTCAGGTTTGTAGAAGACCTGACCGGTGAAGATACGACGGAATATTTCCTTGAGGATGAGTCCCTTCTCTTTCTTGATTTTGACAAGGAAGCCGCGGTTCTCGTTGGCACGCCGCGATAAGTACGGCAAGACTTCCAACACGGGCCCATATGGCACGTACTTGTAAGCCGAGTAGCCTGCTTGACCTGGAATGAAGAGTTACCATAAATTATTATCTACAAGCTGACCCACCCGCACGACTTCGTCTGCATCACACTTATAATTATGTATTGCCCAAATTACATAATATCTTTTTAAATTATAGCCTGTGGTGCCCATGTATATGGGCGACAGTTACCACTTACCATCAGATGGACAGACAGCCTATTTGCTATTCCAATTACATGAATAAAAAACATTGAATTCAAACTTACCAGGCAAAATGTGGGCATGTTTAGTATTGCGTTTACTATAACGTCGAGAAATGAGAATATCTTTCACTACCCACTTAATATCAATAGAGGCTCTCGCTCAAATGACCATATTTTTTTTTTAAGTTTTAGAAAGCTCTAATTAGAAAAAAAGTAGTTATATAAAAGTGTATACATACCTAATGGGAAGGTGATGTGATCGCACATGCCGAGCAGCTGTCCGAAGCAGACCACCTTATCATCAGGCTTTATATTGTGCTCCTTCATCAATTGAATGGCATATCTGACCGTATCCTCGTTGTGGGAGGCCACCATGATGCCTAACCGACCTTTCTGCTCTGCCTGAAACGTTAATCATTTTCATTAACATTTTGAAATATTTTGCATGTTTTACAAGTGCGCCAAATAGTTTTATTAGTAGGAAGGGACTGTTAATAATTGAATTACCATGTAACAATATCATTGGTCAAAATGTTAAGGTATATTGCTAGCATGTTGACCAATGGTAAGTCGGGTCAACCTCCATTCGGTTCCCTCTGGAAACCTTTGTGATTGATCTCTAAGAAATTCGCCACGATGGACTAACTGACTTAACTTCATTCTCATCTTATCATCCTCCACTGATGCCCCGCCAGCGTATACCGTCAGCACAGGCTGGTTGCATCACGTCATTAAAAAATATATTAATTTACTAGCCGTATCCTCCGATGCTACCTGCATGAAGTAAACTAAACTAAAAAGTGTCCTATGTGTTAATCTAAGATATATTTTATCTGTATACTAAATTTCACTTTAATCCATTCAATAGTTTATTGTATAATATTATATTTATCTAACAAAAACCTTATGTATACATTTGTATTTGTGAATTATACATCTTATGTACTTAATTTATTGAATGAAACTACTAAAATATTCATCATTGAACATTAATTAATCTAAACCTCATTACAAAGTACTGAATTACTAAATACAACAGGAATGTTACTACTATTCAATAAATCTATAATAAGAACAATGTTTATCGAATAATATGTGTTTTGTAGAAATTACGAAATATGCGTAAATTATACATATGTAACAAAAATCAAATTGTAGGCATATGTCGTAATCAGATTGTAGAATTGATCATATCATAGTCTAATATTTGACTATATTATAAAAATCTAAAGTTATAAGTTATCCACATCGCTTTGATCGATTAATGATAAGATATTACTAAACAAGACTATTTCATTAAAACGTTAATGATACAATAGTAAAATTAGCTGTCTATCAATGTGTTATATGTAGAATTAAATACACGTGGCAACCGAGGAAGCACGTTTGTGATTATGATGTAAAGTTACACGTAAATACTCATACATTAAAAGGTACCAAACGGCACATTAATGTGTTTACATAACTACATTACTTTGTGATATGTACAATTCTGTAATCTGGTCACGACATATGAATTTTCCATAATAATTGTTTTATTGAAAGATATTTGTTTAACAATCTCCATATATTTTGAGATATCGTATACTACATCAAAATACGTAGTTACGGTGCATTAAGACCTAAATACAGATTTATACCTTGCGTTTCTCTTCGTCACTTAATTGACTAGTAGATTTCCTTGACATCTGCCAGGCAAAGAGCAGCGTAAATAGATACAATTTAGGTTGAATTTAAAAATATATTGTAATTATATGTTGACTAATAATTTCTACATACAGTAGCATATCTAATGTTTAAAGTAATATTGGTTAGATATCGTAAGCGCAAACATGCGAATCATGCCTTATCCGAGTTAGATATATATTAGATTAGGTAAGGCATCGCTTACTCCAGGAATACATTGTTTGACCAAAGATCTTCTAATTTAAATCTATGCCTTACCAAGGAACATACTGATTCGCCAGAGGTACAGAAAACTTTACATATAATTTTGTATGTTCCCCCAGCACTACGCCTAGTATAGACAAATGTACCATAGAGTAGCCATAATACTTTTTACAGTACATTATATGGAAGGTAAATTATGCTAAATTAAGGCGCGTAATGCCTTATTTGTGTTAGATAATAATTATTGGAAATACACACAACAAGCATTCGAGGCAATAAATGTCTTTAATAAAATGTTGTTCATGTCCCCACCTCGTTGTGCCTTATGTATTTATGGTGGACAATACTATGTAAGGAGTAGATAAGCAAGGTTAATCATGCAAAATGAAAAGGGACGACTAGAGCTTTTCTAGTCGTAATATAGTTAATAAAATTTTGTAAAATTCTAAACAAAAATATAATTAGGATCTTGTTATTATTTTATGATAGGTAGATTTAAACTGTACAATTATGATTATTCATTAAAATTGAAACCATTTGAAAATATCAAATATTTTAAAATATTCTATATATCTAACTTTTAATACTAAAAACCTATATATAACTTTTAGTTTTAGTGATCGGTGTTTTGTTAATTTCACTGCGTTTCAGTAACTTTAGCGATTCAGCGAAGTTTACTGAAAATATTATGTCACTTGCAATGAACCAAGTCGAGATTTCCACCACATGGTTTCCCCTGAAAACCATCGTGATGATTTCCTGGAAATTTTATCACGATGGGCCAACTGACCTGACCTCATCCTATTATCCTCCACTGGTACCCCGTAATCGTATACCGTTAGCGCAAGCGGCTGCGCACCATTCCATAATCATTCAATAAAAAAAATAGATATACCTGCAGTAGGCATATACAGTAATACAGCTTACCCTGCTCAGAATCTCCTTTAGACATTTGTGGAAGGATGTTGTAGTGGCTTCAATATTCTCGCAGGATGGGTCTTCGTAGCCCATCGCAGCTGCCCTAGCGCGTTCCTGTAATTATAATATCGAAAATAAGTGAAACAGAATCTATACATATAATAAAAATACAACTAATCGCTGTCTGTACACGGAAGATCCAAGAATCTTTATTTTGATATCTTATATAATATCTTCTTTATTTATTATATTTTATGTTTAATAACTTGTAGAAAATTGTCGTAAGATGTTAAGTGCGCCATATGTCCTTGTACTTTGCTAATATGTGCATTGAAGTTATATAAATAATAATAATAATATATATATATATATATCTGAGAATAACTATTATTGGAGGCAGTTATCTGGTCTGAGGTTTTTCTATTTATATTAAACTAGTCTAGTTCCGAACTAAACAAACCTAGATCATAAATCTAGGTTTGTTTAGTTCGGAACTAGATGGCGCTGTGTAAATTGGACAAGTTATTATTATTGTTTTTATTCCTTAATATTTCTTGAAACTTTCGGTATGTAAACCTTAGAACGTTTCTGGTAAGTAATTCTATTGAATATGTATTAATATATAGATATATATTGAATTAAGATTATTTCAATTATTTTCTTATCAATGTTAGTAGCTGACCTGTTCTATATACGCGCCGCGCACCAGCTTCGCTCCCCAGTAGAAGTTCTGCCGCTGGGCCTGCTCTAAATCGGTGACGATCTCGTTGTACGTATTCTTCAGGTAGGTCTGGTAAGTGTTGAATACTAGGAACTTATCCTGTTGGAGAAAAATTCATCATCAGCATAAGAGAAAATTTACCATTGAATTAACTTTTAGACATTTGAAATTTCATTACGAAATGTGTGTCGTATTAACAGCCTTTACAGGGACATGTTTTTTCACGCGTGATCAGGACCGTACGCAATTTAGCGCGGGAATGCCAACGAACGCCATTATTTCGCGTATGTTTCATTTCATTTTATTTTACTATTTTAATTTCCAAAGACACATTTACGATTTATAATTATCAATAACTCTATAATTGTCTTTGCTCGATAGTTAGATGTCCGCCATTTTGCAATGTTAATTATAAAAAGTCGCTAAAGCATGCCTTATTGAAGGACGCGTGAATGCTATTAACATTATAAACGCGAAAGCTTGTGAATATGGATGAATGGATGAAGTTACTCTTTCAGGCAAACACACTGTACTGATTTTGCTGAAACTTTACAGTAATAGGTATATCTTATACATCAGAATAACACATAGGCTAGAATTTAAAAAGATATCATATAAAATGAGCGAAATGTCATGATAAATGTCAACTAAGTGCGATGAAGTCGAAATTGCGTGGGTTAGCTAGTATTAAATAAACTAACGGTCCATGGTCGAATGTGTCACGGATACGAAATTCCATCACGTGGATCGTCCCACGTGATGGAATTTGGTATCCGTGACACATTCACTCGTCTTATTTTACATTCGAATTACATTTGTTATCTTTTAGACATGTACATCGGACCTTTATGGACCTTTATGGACACCCATAATGGGTAAGAATATGCCATGGATACCAAATTCCATCACGTGGGGTACACTTAGAATGTGAAATAAGATGTCGAATCTTATTTCACATTCTAAATGTATACACGACTTTTATTATTTATTTATTTCAATACTAGCTTTTAGCCGCGGCTTCGCATTGAATACATTAAATAACTTCATTAGGCACTGTCTGCTAGATGGCGCTGATTTATAATTGATTTATAACTTCATTATTGGCTGCTAGATGGCGCTGAAGTAGCAAAATGTTGATATTTTATTTTTCATATAAAAATATATGTTTTTTTTTTAATAAAAAGTATTCTATGTTCATTCTAATACCTCGAAGAACATGTGTACAAAATTTCATGATCGGTTCAGTAGTTATTGCGTGAAAGGATAACAAACATCCCTAATTTCACATATATAATATTAGTAAGAATTACAACACCATACCAGGCAGGTCATTTTAGAATGTGGCACGGATATCGAATTCCATTCTAATCCTTGTTGTTAATTAAATATAAGTAAATCAATATTTATTTAAAAGAGCTACACACAAGTTTCTTGCTTATTCTTCTTGTGATAAACCTGCATTCCCAATAAACGGTAGAACAAAATAAAAACTTGACTATTCAAAAGTGCTTATATTAAGTTTATTTGAATAAAGATTGTTTCTATTTCTATTTCTATTTCCATCACGTGGGACGTTAGCTTATTTCACATTCAAATTGTATACACGATCTTATGACATTACACTACACTACATTACATTGTATATAACAAGACCTTAGAACCCTAAGTGTTCTTGTATAGTGCAGTTTTAGAGGAGCTTCCTCGAGTGTACACTTAGATTGTGGAATGAACTACCTGGCGAATTTTTCTCCCAAGACTATAGCATGGTGTTTTCAAGAAGGGTATATTAAAGTTTCTCAAGGGTCAGCAAAGCGCATGTGATACCTCTGGTGTTTCAAGCGTCTATAGGCTATGGTAAACATTTACCATCAGATAGGTTGATTGCCACCATCGTAATATAAAAAAAAAACTTAACACATGCACTTCTTTATGGACGCCCAAGGTGGGTATTCCACAAAACACATTACATAGTTAACCGTATACTCACTTTGTTATACCTCCTCATCATTTCCAAACAGATCCTGGATATGGCAGGTTGGAAGTAAGTCTGCTCAGCATCAATCATGATCCTCACATCTACTTCGTTGGCCGCTTGGATGATGTGGTTCAAACGTCGGAGCATGTTTCTGAACATCTCCTCCTCCTTGGGGGATATTTGGGAGATGAGACGCCTCATTTGCCCAGTCTTGGGGTCCGGCACTCGGAACGAGTCGGACAAACCCATATCCTTGTCGAGAATGTTCGACCAGGGGAACAGGTGCACGATTCTGGAATTGGATAAAGCTGTGCTGTTATTAATATTCTCAGGATTAGGGAGATAAATAGAGTTGCCAGTTATGGGTACTAGAGGTCCCATTCCTAGCGTAGCCAATAAGACATAGTAATTAATATATTAATAATAGTCAAATAGGAATTATTCAAATAAATAATTTTTTCACATTATCCAATATCCATATTGATCACTACAGTTAATTACTGCAGTTGAGAAGAATTAGGAGTAATTCAAATGGAGAGCTTTTTTATTTCATTAATAATGAAGCATACAATTTTACGAAATCAAATCAAAATGTCTTTATTAATATTACAGACTCTCATAATATTCCAAATCTATTGTCAGTTCTTGTACATGACTATAAAAATATTTAGGATTTTAGATTTATTTTTAAATTAGGGAGAATTTAGTGCCCATCAGCATATTTTATTGCCTTTTGTCAATTAGAAATAATATAATCAGTGGCCGTAACTCAAACAGACCAGTCTCCACAAGTACCACCCGTTCATGAGTATGTCGGATAAGCCAGCAATCATGCACTCAACCACATTCGGAGCACATTGACCCGGCCCACCACGCCACGTGTAACTAAATAACTTCAAAACCAAATTAATCTAGAATACAACTGCACTGGGGGTGTACGGTCAAAAATAGACAATAGGAAGATGTAAGTAGTTACCATCTATTTTAAATTCATGTTAACAGGTGGCCTGTGTGTAACAGGCCTTGTGGGTGCACAGTAACCTGAGCCCGACGTTTTTATTACCACGACGCTAAAAACTACTCTGTACTGAAAATGTCACTCATAAAAATAAATAAAATAATTACATTGTTATGTATAATTTATGTTATAGTATAGTATATTTTATATTTATTGTATAATTTATGGATAGGCCCTAGTGTCGAAATGACATTAAAAAAAGGTTTTATGTTTACAGTTTTAAAAAAAACTATTCTATGGAACGCGAACCTGTTAATAAACTAATGCAATTAGAATTGAACATTTTACACAAATGGAGCCAAAAGAAAAGAAAAAAATGACCATTTTGTACTAGACATGTTGTGATTTTTTTAATTTATAACTAGCCATTCGTTAAAGGAAAAATTTCCGTGCAGCCTAATATAGATGTGAAGTAGATATTACTTAACAGAAAAAATATATTTCTTAAGTTAAAATTATAATTTGTTTTACATTATATTCCTCTGTAAGATCAACTGATCACTCGGGAAGTATTAAATATCGTAAATTTTGGAGCTTATTTAACAATTAATTAACATTTTCGTAATCTACTAGTACTGTTTCTGTAATTTTATAGGCTTTGGCTCAACAGCCAATTAAAAAAAAATCAAATGTAGTTAAATATTACTAGCCTAGCTATTGGAATTTGTGACCGGTCTCGTACAAATTTAAGATAAATAAACTTTACTAAAGAAAATAAAGTTGTAATCAGATGGGCTATGCTTGTTTGCCAACATCGTCGCATAAAAATACAAAACGACCATTCTGTCTTTTTTATTTTTGTATGACAGTGGATAAACTTAAAAGTATTTGACCGATTTCAAATTTACTACACGTACAGAAAGCTTCAAAACTAGCTAGTAACATAAGCTGTCCCGCGGACAGCGCCGCAGTATATAACTAGTTATATAAATTGCAGTACAAGAGGCATGACATCTTAATCCTTTGGAATAGCAACGCATGAGTGGTATCACGGTGTCCTATGATAACGTGATGTGATGTAACGCTGTTCAAGTATGTAGGTGTCGGACGATTACCATCAAGTTACCGTTATTATGTTTGCCATTCCAAAAAAAGATTGTTACAACACTGAATCAATTCTTAACACTCCGTTGTATAGGAAGGTGATATACTAAATTGTAGTACAACATATATATATATATATATAGGTATAGTTCAACATTGTAGTACAATAAACTAGTAGCCAAATGCCTCACAATGTATGCGAAGCATTTACAACTGCGATGGACAGACATACTATCGTTCATTCACCTATAAACTTGACACACGGAAACCTTTGCCTAATTATAAACTAGCCAATTAAACTTTTCGGTTGTTTACACACTATATAATAGGGACACATGTTGTTTACATATTTACCGTAATTGTTTCATTTATGAACGGTCGATATTTCGACGTAGTTACAAGCGTTAAAGTAAAGTATTAAATTTTTAAATTTAAGTATAGTAACTGTTGTAGATTTATTTTATACCTGTATAGGTAAAAGGAAAGCTATAGAAAAATACTGAATACGCAGATATATATTAAGAAACTATTGTCAAGAAAGAATTGTAGAAGTATAATAATGACTGCTAACTATAAAAGAGCTATAAATTTAAATACAAACTCTAGAATAAAAAATACATTTTTGATTAGCCAGATACAACACTAACATAGACTAAGTTCATTGTTAATAATAAAAATGTATCTAAGTAATGTAAATAAATGAAATTATTACTATTAAGTACTTACTTTATCTATTATCTTTTAATCTTAGTAGCAGGAGCTTCTAATTATAGATATAAATCTAGGTCACATTCGAACTTTCAGTAACAGCATTACATAATTTAGCCGCTAGGGATACACGCTTGCAATAGCATCGAAATATCGGTAATTATCCTATTTATATAATGTGTGTAATGAACTAGCGAAATACTCGAGACGTAACGCTTACAACAGAAAATGTCTCCACTGACCGACCCCATGGGAATATGTGCAGGACGCTGTAAAGTAAACAGGAAAATAATATACTGTTCACGGCTCATCGCAGATCGTTCGATTCGAGTATAATACAAACATTTGTATTGTATTGTATTATTTGTATTGGTCTGGGCGTTGTATTATATCTTACTAATATTAGAAATGCAAAAGTTTGTGAGTATGGATGCATGTTTGTTGCTTTGTCACGCAAAAACTATTGAACGGATTTATGATGAAACTATGCAGTAATATAGCTTATACATCAGAATAACACATAGGCTATAAATTTCACGTGGTGAATCTGTTAGTTATAAATATATTTCTAAATCTAAATATTTCTATCAGTTGTCTATCAGGACATATAATTAAGTATTATAAAATGTCGAAATCATGGTAAAAGTCAACACTTGACATATTCATATTGCTAGGGGGGAATGGAATTGCTAGTAATTTGGACTCGTTCATGCATTGCTAACAATGTACCAGGTCAGGTTGAACTCCTGGAAACCATCGTAATAAGTTCCTGGTGAATTTATCATGACTGACTAACTGACCTGAACTCATATTCATCTTATCATTCTCCACCGGTTAAGCCTGCAAAAATCATTAACGCAAGCGGATGAACCATTCCATTATGATCAATTAAAAAAAACATATCACTACATATATTAAAATCTAAGGTTGAACCTACTACTAAATTTTTATTATACTACAGCAAGGGCTTTTCAAGAAAGGTATATTAAGGTTTCTTAAGGGTCGGCAACGCGCACGTGATACCCCTGGTGTTTCAGGCATTCATAGGCTACGGCAACCATTTACCATCAGATGGGCCGTATGCTTGATTGCCACCATCATAGTATAAAAAAAATCCTTTTAATCGACTTTTCCCATCTTCGGAGAGTCGGTTAGCAACTCGTTTATTCAAAACTTAAGAGCCATGCTCTTATCGGTGAAGTTGTTTTCACTTCCCACGATCTTACATCATTCTTTTTAAATGCCGAGTCGACCTTAATTTTCCAGTCAATCAGTTCCTAGAAATGGAAAATCGTTGGAGTGGGACAACTCATTTTTCGGACTATTGTAATGCTTTTGAGCATAGCTCACGTTTACAGCTTCACCGGACAAAATGGCGTAGAAGACTTTCCAAACTCGCTGAGGACTATCATACCAGCGGAAAGATCTGCCTGAGAGAAGCCTGAGAGACGCCACTTTAGCCTGGGGGCATCACTAGGGTTTAGAACATCGACTAAGGCTATCGATATTTCTATCCCAGTTGGAATAGAACAGAGGACCGATCGGAGAATACAAAAAGTGTGACATAACACTAATTAAAATATTTCAGGTGACTGAGACAGCATCGATGTGATTGTTGGACGGTCTCCAAAACGATGACAACTTCGCGAGCTAACAAACTGGTTTGCTGTAATCGTTATAGGCCGCGAGGCAATGACTTCTTTATGTAATGTACAAGATACAAATATAAATGTCATTGAAAGAAATAATTTCTATTTGTTGTACAACACCCATGAGAATAATAAACTTCCAACGTAACAAACAAGTATTGAACTGTGTGACTAGTTAATAAAAACTGGTTTAGAATTAAGAATAAAAATACAAATTATTTGAGAAACATTTTGAAGTTAGTTGGACTCCAGTTACTCTTAGAATAAGTAACATAACTCATATCGTTTAAGATGTCATCATTACATAGTATAAAACAAAGTCACTGTCGCTGTCTGTCCGTCCCTATGTATGCTTAAATCTTTAAAACTATGCAACATATTTTAGAAGCGGTTATTTTAATAGATAGAGTGATTCAATAGTAAGGTTTATATGTATAATACATATACACCCGTGCAAAGCCGGGGTGGATAGCTAGTTATTTAATAAAAACAAGTGCAACCTAGTCAAAAAGTCGCCCGATGTAAATATATTATTGAATTCTTCGTATTAAGTCCTACACACAATATAAATCGAATTCCACTTGAAATCATCGTATTTCAATCCTGTTAGATATGTAGATATTCGCTACGATAGTCTAATAGATTTGAGTCCATCCTCACCCTATCATCCTCTCCTGGTATCTCGTCAGTGTATTCCGTTAGCGAAGGATGTTGCATGCCCGACAGGTTGTAACTGTTGATACATATACTATATATATTGTTATACTACCTACAAATTAATCTACCCACACAGTAAGATTTATTCTATTCTATGGAAGTACAGCTACATAACAAAATAAGTAGAGTACTATGTTCTTCTTTACTTCTTTGTTCTGTAACTCCAGCAGTCAATATTCCTATATTAAAAAAAACATTAACAGCATTTCAATTTAAGCTCTCTGCCTGCTTTTCCAAGTAATGTCGCAACAGAAACTATTGTCATTACAATTGCGTCACCGCAACTGAAAATCTCGAAATAGTCAGATTGGACTCTTAATTTAGATTTCTTTAATGTCGCTATGCTTAACAATTGACAATTATTAATAGAGATAGATAAAATTAACAAAAGCACGGACCGCTGTCTGTGGAAAAAACAAATAAAATAAAAAAAAAGTGACAATTGACGAGACAGCAGGTCTGCTAGACTCCAGTCTAATCTGAAGATTAATTTCAAGTCAATACATTCATATTTTGACCTTTTTAAATGTATCATTAAATAGAAAATATTTATAACAATTTTACTTAATGCTTTCATTGCTTTTGACCACGTTTCATATTCATTGCTCCATATTTGGAATCAATAATAATAATAATATTTATTTATTTCAGGCTTATTTTAGCCTATTTTATTAGCAAATTTTACGCAACCCAATCTTATTGGGTAGGAATTAGTTCCCAATACCAGATAGGGAAATGGGATTGTTACTAAGGGCAACTGGTAGTCCCAATGCTAGCAATATGCCTACCCGGCCTGCACGGGATCCTTCTAGAAACCATCATGATTAATTCTTAATGAATTCACTACGAGCGACTAACTGATCTGACTCTATATACTCATCCATCATGCATGCTCCACTAGTAAACAGACCGCGCATAGCCTAACCATATTCAGCCAATAAAAATTTCATGTACGAGATAGACTAATACTAATGGTCGTAATTCGTCCATAATTAATTTAACTTTCAGTAAGACCATAGACAAAAAATATTAAATACAAACATTATTAATCTATTCTCAATTTAACCACAGACTAACAATAAACAAAAGAGTACGTAAGCGTGTGTGTTTTCAATACAACGGTAGAGTGTGTAATGTTTTTCTTATTGATGTAATATATTTATTATTAAAATTCCGCACTCCTTCTTTATATAAATTATAAGAGTGAAATTGCATACTCTTTCGTGCGCGGAATTTTCGTAAAAAGGGGTACAAAGTTTTTACTTTACGTATAAATATCTGATACAAGTTCTTAAGAGCCATCCTACCTAAGTTTGACATCGTCTGCATAATCTATCAATTAAAAAGAATGCAATGTTTATTAATAACTACTTAAATACTGTTCTGACTAGCTGTTATTGCGAACTAGGACGTTTTTTTAGAATTTAATGGATAAACCTTATTGTTTCTTCGATTCTCTATTATATTACTGTTAATCATGCAATAACATTTTCATTAAACTAACATTGAAAAACAACATTTTGATAGCGATAAAATGTACTTGTAAACTACAAAATCAAAATATAAAATTTGTGTTATTTTTTTACTAGTATATCCTTAGTAGACATATTTTTTTATTATTAGATACGTAGGTTTTGATTGGTTTGCTATTTTTAAATAACTGTTAACAAATATTGTAAAATATTTAATCGTATTACAAATTTCACAGACATCGCAGTATTCGAGACATCTGTGGTAATTTTTTTCATATAAACATACATAATATATTGAAACCAATACGAACAGCTGTACTACTCAATTAGTGTGTTGTGTAAACACCGAACCAGCGACTTTTGGAAGGCGAGGTAGTTTGTTAAACCGATAAACTAAATAAGACGTTATTAATCTTTACTATTATTTGTAAACTATAGGTTAAACGTATATATATACGTAAGAGAAAACTTTGCATTTATTAAAAAATTTTTTTCTCCCAAAGAAAAATAAAAAAGTAATATTTCTCATATACCACACTGCATTGCTACACTATAGACAAAAAAAAATCTACACAATAGTCTGTTTACTGTAACGAAAATTGAAAAAGAAAGCACTACTAAGGTCTATAAAAAAAACCTGTCCCGATTTCGCACAGGTCTACATGTATTATACATATAAACGTTCCTTTTGATACACTCAATCTGTTAATAAAACCTGCATTAAAATACATTGCGTAGTTTAAAAGATGCTTAGATCTCTAGAACTAGAACAGAAAGCGTAATCGACTTCATATTATAAAGATGACTTTTCTATACTGTATGTTACATCATCATCATCATCAGCCCACTGCAGTCCACTGCTGGACATAGGCCTTTCCCAAGGCACGCCGCTGGGCTCGATCAGCTTTTCTCATCCAGTTACTACCCGCAACACTACGTTTGTCATCGCTCCACCTAGTCCTACACTACTGTATGTTACAAATAATGTATATTCTGCTCTTTACAAATAAAGCCGCCCACTGTTGTCTCTTTCATGTGTCAATTGTTGTAATATTTATACATATTTATATATTAAGTGTATATAAATGTATGTTTGTATTCTGTGAGGAGAACAATAAGGAATTTTCATAAAATATATTCTGAAACTCACCCTTCCTTATCCGAGGTGATCTTCTTCATGAACTCCTGCACCTCGGGCTTGGTGCTGTGATTCCCGAAGTACCTCTGGAAGTCCTCGATGGTCTTGTGATGGGTGAGCACGTTGCCGGTGCCACCACCGATCTGCTGCATGTAGTTCCGAGCCCGCATAATTACCTCTGATAATTGGAGCTGAAATATAAATATAGATGTAAATATAAATAACCCTGGACACTTAACACAATGTCCCACGCAGCAGAGCTTCTGTTATGGGTACTACATAACCTATATAAATACTTAAATATATATTTTTAAAAGATACGTAATATACATAGAAAACACCCAGACCGATACAAACAATCGTACAAATGTTTGTGCCTTGCGGGGAATCGAACCCGCGATCATCGGACGTAAAGCGGTGTGCTAAACCGCTAAGCTACCGAGGCCGTCACCAGAATTACTACTTAAGATTTCTGTAGAATATTTAAATATATATTTCTACTAGAAAATGCCTTAGCAGAAACTTGTAAATATTATGAAAATCCAAAACTAAACTCACCAACAACTGAGGTCTGCCGAGAGCGGTCAGTTTAACGGCCATTAGGCCTGTGCTTTTGGTAACACCTGAAACATAAAAACATCGAGACATAAAATACTAGCTAGTATCATAGACTTCGTCTGCTTTTTCATACAAAAATCCAATCTATCGTTATGTTTATTTTTAACAAGATCCGTTCAGCCGCCAAGGTAACAACGACAGATAAACCTTTGTATTTGGATAATAAAAAGCGAGCAAATCTTATAGTAGATACAAAAAATATAAAAAAAAACAATATAAAAATAATAATATTATAAAATAAAATTAAAAAAAAAAGATTAAATACAAAAAATCCCAAATATGCCACTGGTTCCTAAGTTTCGTTAAGCAATATATTTTGTTTCAATAATCTGAATTATATATTATATCTGTAAATTTCCTATATAAAAAATATACGGGTTTAAATTCAGTCACTCGAGGGTTGCTGCCGTCGGAGTCAAATTCATCGATGGCAAAGGGCTCGCCTCGACGACCCAACTTCAATTATATTAATTTTCAATCCATCCAAAATAAACCCAGATCAATACAAACAATCACACTCATGACTACAAATACTTGTATCGTGCGATAAATCAATTTTTTGGGACTACTAATGCTGTTAGCCGCAGCCGGCCTTTACAGCATCACCGGTTGATAGGGGTCCAGTGCAGATGGCACTCAAACACGCGGAAGGACTTATGGAACGGCTGAAGGCCAACTCCCGCCTGACGGATACGACTTTAGTCTGAGGGCACCGCTAGGGTTTCGGACCTCGGCTCAGAGCGTCGTAACTTAAATGTCTGTTTGAATTAGACGGAGGATCGATCGGAGGAGCACCTTGCGAGAGTATAACTTACCAGCGACAGCGTCGATACTCTTCAAGAACGCCTCCATGTTCTTCTCGCAGGACGCCTCGTTCAAGTAAAAGTATGTTCTGGCGCTGGTCACTTTGTACCGGCGGTCGGCAAACCGCTGCTCCACGTGGTACTGTCTCAGCTGTCCCTCCTCCTGCTTGTCCCCGCTCTCTGATATCGAGGCGCTGGAATAAATAATATACCATTACAATAATAATAATAATAATACTAGCTTACCCCGCAAACACAACGTTTGCGGGGTAAGCTAGTAAAAAATTGCCATATAAATAAAGATCGCTATTAAAAAATAGGTGAAAATTTTGGGTTGCATGTATTTTAAATCCAAATCATAAACAAACAATATCACGAAGACATAAATATTAGGCACATTGATTTAAGATGATAAGTATAATCCATCACGTTTAAAATAAGTAATCATGTTAACTATAATCATAGTAATAGTTTATATGTAACGTGCAACTGATCCGAACGAGAATAAATTATATTTACTGTTGTATATCTGTAATCCACTGAATATCTCCATCAACAAATAGCAAGTTAATCGTACTTTTACCAACATTCGAGTTACCGTCTTCACTGGCTTACCTTCCCAACCGAGTGAATTACCCCCTGGAGAGGGGGTGAGGGGGGGAGGTGGGGGGAAGGGGATTTTTAGTAATGTGGATTGATTTTCTTATTGCTAGCAATGCCA
>NW_026712807.1:0-138156 GCF_030625045.1 Achroia grisella | reverse complement strand
TATGAAATATCATGCACTAATCTCCACGACCCAACAAAGTGCTCCACTGTGCTAGTACCCAGCTCAAATACTAAGAAGTCACTATCTATTTTAAGCTGTAATATACGCAGCATTAATCGTAACTTAGACTCATTTCTAGTATTCGCCGCAAGCATTGATATTTCTATAGATGTAATGGTACTCACTGAATGCTGGACAAACGAAAATTTTGTACCACAGGGTGTTACAAATTATAATATGTTCTACACTAAAAATAGTCTAAATCAAAACGACGGAGTGGTTATATATGTGCATGATAGTTTAAATATTTTGTCTGTCGTGGAACCAAATATATGCGATGGGAATTGTCTCCTACTTAATTTAAAAGATTATGTTTTAATTTGTTCATATCGGCCACCGTGTATTTATAACCCAACAAATTATATCAACTCATTAAATAATGTTCTCAAAAATATCAACTCAAAAAATAATATAATATTTACAGGAGATAATAATATTGATATTATGCCAGAAAACGTAAACATTTTTACAAACGATTATATTAACCTTATGGCTTCATATGGTCTGTTTCAGGGTATAAACCGACCCACTAGAATAAAAACATGTATCGATCATTTTTTTATAAAAACTAGAAATAAATGGCAAACAGTAGTGTTTGATGAACTAACTGATCATTCTCCGATTCTATTAAACATAGCCGAACCAAACATAATGTTGAATAGGAAAACTGAATATTATAAAAATATAATTGATTATAGTACTATTGATAAAATATTAAAACAGGAAACATGGCATACATTTTATAAAATTACTGATGTTAATATTGCTGCTGAATATTTAGTAAATAAAATTCAATCACTATTAACAGATTATACGAGCACTAAAATTATTTCTAAGAAAAAACGCCCTTTAAAACCATGGATTGCAGTAGGAATCGTCATTTCTATACGCAAACGAGATAAATTATATAAATAAATAAAAAAATATATTCATAACACAGAACTACACCAAAGATATATACAAGATAGAAATACATGCAATAAAATAATTAAATTGGCTAAGAATTTATACTATGAAACAGAACTAAAAAAATATAGTGGTAATGGTAGGGAATCATGGAAAATTGTCAAAGAAGTATGTAATTTAAAGATAGCAAATGAATCTTGTACAGATCTCTTAAAGATCAAAACTAATCCGGTGGAGTCTCTGGATAGGGTAAATGAATACTTTACAAATATAGGCAAGACTTTAGCAGATAAGACTCTGAGGAAACTTAGAGTTACAGATAATGAATTAGCCAACATAGCAAAAATAGACAATCCCCCTTTAGATTCGTTAGCTTTATTTTATACAGATCCTATAGAAATAAAAGGCATCATTAACAGTCTTAAGTCTAAAAGTGCCCCTG
Source organism: Achroia grisella (assembly GCF_030625045.1). Classification (NCBI taxonomy): domain Eukaryota; kingdom Metazoa; phylum Arthropoda; class Insecta; order Lepidoptera; family Pyralidae; genus Achroia; species Achroia grisella. Next base: position 136,748 of record NW_026712807.1, on the reverse strand, counting down.
GATGGGATACTATATCGTCATCTTTTCTTAAAAAATTTGCTACTGTCTTAGCTGAACCGATTTCATTCATATGTAATCTCAGTTTTGGTAGTGGAATATTTCCAGACATATTCAAGAAAGCAATTGTTTGTCCCATTTTTAAGGCTGGTGATGGTATGAATCCCTCTAACTATCGCCCAATTTCACTGCTGACTGCCATGTCGAAAGTAATTGAGAAAGCGGTTAATAAAAGGCTGATGAATTACCTCGAGAAAAAACACATTATTTCAGATAATCAGTTTGGATTTCGAGAGGGCAAGTCAACAGATGATGCTGTACTTAAACTTACTACATTAATTTCTACCTACTTAGATAGTGGACAGAAGTGTATTGGTGTATTTCTGGACCTCCAGAAGGCATTCGATACCGTCTCAATTCCAATATTGTTAGTCAGACTTGAGAATTGTGGTATTCGTGGTGCAGCACTGTCTTGGTTTAAAAATTATCTTAATAATAGACAGCAAATTATCAAAGTTGATAAATACGAAAGCCACAGTACAGTCTGCAACTACGGAATCCCTCAGGGTAGTATTTTAGCTCCTAGTCTATTCTTGGTCTACATTAACGAGCTCAGTAAACTCATGATACAAAATGCGGATATTCTAGCCTTTGCAGATGATACTGTTGTACTCTTTCATGCAAACACATGGGACGTAGCTAGAGACATGGCAGAACGCGGACTCACAAAAGTGACCAGATGGCTAGAAGATAGTCTTTTAACATTGAATATAACAAAAACTAAATTTATATGTTTCAATATTACAGCTACAAACGCCCCTAGACATAACTTTAACTTAATCATTCATACATTTCCTTGCAATCGTGATACTCAAAAATGTCAAAATTGTACTCGAATGCAAAGAGTCGACAATATAAAATACCTTGGTGTTATGGTAGATGAGCGACTGAAATGGGACCCACATATAATGTTAATTACTAAAAGAATTAGAAAACTAATATACGTATTTAAAAATCTTAGAGAGGTTGCACATAAAACTCTTATAATCCAGGTTTATAAAGCACTCTGTGAGTCTATAATTAACTACTGTATTTGCTCATGGGGTGGAGCAAGTAAAACCTATCTCATTATAGCAGAACGTGCACAACGAGTAGTATTGAAAGTTATGCTTCGTCAATCATTCCAATTTTCTACCTACAAACTGTACCAGGATGCCAAAGTTCTAAGCGTTAGAAAGTTGTATATCGTTAATTGTATAATGAAGTACCACAGAGAAACTATACCAAACTTAACTATAGTAGAAAACAAAAGAATTGATAGCTGCCCAGTACCTTTTGCCAAAACAAGCTTTGCCCAGAGACACTATAATTTCCATGCGCCTTACTTATATAATAAAGTAAACAAATTATATAGCATAAAAAAGATGAAAAAAACTGTGCTAAAAAACATACTAAAAACCTGGTTAGAAAGTCTAGACTATGACCAAACAGAAAATGTATTAAAAATTTAACTGAGGTAATTGCATACATATATAGTTAAAGAATGACTATATAAACTATAGAAATAGAAATAATCTTTATTCAAATAAACTCATTACAAGCACTTTTGAATAGTCATATTTTGATTCTACCACTCATTCGGAATGCAGATTCATCACAAGAAGAATGAGCAAGAAACTTGTGTGTTGCTCTTTTCAATAGATGTTTTTTTTTTATATAAATAATTACAGTGTAACAAGTAAGAGGCATGCGACAATCAACATAGAAATCGCTACGCACTCATTATTAGTGTAATCAGATAATATTGTCAGTGCTATGTATTTAAAATTTTTTCTACAAAAACATTATTATCGTTAACGAATTCTTCAATTTTATAGTAAGCTTTTTTGCAAAGGAAGTGTTTTATTTGACATTTAAATCTTTTTTCTGGCAGATTTATAATAGACTCTGGTATTTTATTGTAAAACCTTACGCAATTGCCATAAAACGAATTACTAACTTTAGCCAAACGACATTTAGGTAAAATCAGTTTGTTATTGTTACGTAAGCTTTTATTAGTGCAATCACTAACTCTTTTGAAACTGTCTATATTCTTCCTGGCATACATGATATTTTCATAAATATATTGAGAAGCAACGGTGAGGATATTTGATTCCTTAAAGCACTCTCGCAAAGACTCCCTGGAACCCATGCTATAAATGGAGCGAATGGCCCTCTTTTGTAAAATAAATATTGTATTTATATCAGCTGCTTTGCCCCATAACAAAATACCATACGACATAATGCTATGGAAATAGCTAAAGTACACAAGTTTAGCCGTTGCCACGTCTGTTAATTGCTTAATTCTTCTTACCGCATAAGCGGCGGAACTAAGTCGACTCGCTAATTTAGTAATATGAGCGCCCCATTGCAACTTGGAATCTAATGTGATACCTAGAAATACAGTATCATCCACAAAATTAATAGGTTTATTGTCCAACGTGATTCTTGAATCTACCGGCCTTACATTGGGGAGAGTAAATTTGATACATTTAGTTTTATTTGCATTTAGTAACATATTATTAGCCGTAAACCATTTTAAAACATAAGAAAGAGCACCGTTTACTTCGTCCAAATCATCAATATGTCGATTGACTTTGAATACTAATGAAGTATCATCAGCAAACAGAACTATGTCAGCTATCTTTTCTACCATATAAGGAAGATCATTTATGTAAACTAAAAATAAGAAAGGACCTAAAATAGAGCCCTGAGGAACACCCATTTTAATACTAGTTCCCTCAGACTTTACACCATTTATTTCGACAACTTGCATTCTATTATTTAGATAGGATTTCATCATGCTTTGTGCTTCATATCTAATACCGTAATGTTCAAGTTTGAGCAAAAGTGTTTCATGTTCAACGCAATCAAATGCTTTTGAAAGATCACAAAATACACCGACTGCATCCTGAGACCTCTCCCAAGAATCAAATATATATTTAATGAGAGCTACACCGGCATCAGTAGTTGATTTACCGGCCGTGAAACCAAATTGTCGACTGTGAAGCAGTTTATTTATTTTAAAGTGTTGCAGCATTTGATTGAGCATAATTTTTTCAAACACTTTACTCAATACTGGTAAGATAGATATAGGCCTATAATTACCTACCACAGTTTTTTCTCCTGACTTAAAGAGTGGAGTTATTTTGCTATGTTTCATTAAATTGGGAAAAACACCTTCAGAAATACATTTATTGAAAATAATTACTAAATATGGTGCAATAACATCTATAGCGGTGTTAATAACTTTAACAGACATGCCCCAATGGTCTTCAGTATTTTTTAAATTTAATTGTTTAAATGTTTTAGTAATTGTAGCAATGTCAATAAATGTAAATTTAAATGTAACCGGACAAGAAACTATATAAATAACACACACACACACACACATACATATACACACACACACACATACATATACACACACACTTACCCACATACCCATACTCCTAATCAAACACATGGACACCATAATTTTTATTCTTTTTTTGTTTTCCTCATTTTTCTTGTATAAGTACTTATTGCTTTGATTTTTTTTTTTTTTACTCAGTACACTGTGTTAAATAAAGGTTCAGTACAATCTAGTATGTCAAAAAGAATAGCGTCTCTTTATACTTTTTTTTTTTTTTTGTATTCCTTTATGTACACAACTGCAGATGTACCAAAAATGTTTACAGAATGTTGGAGGGAACTGGCTTTCGTGACACAGGTTTCACCTAAATCGAAAGCCAGGGCTAACTATATTTAATTGTACCGTGCATTTATGAATAAAGTTTATTATTATTATTATTATTATTTTGGGACTTCAGCATTCTGAGTGCCTCATCGACCGACTTTGTCTCCGAACTAGGGATGAAGGCCGTTCCAATGGCTGGTTTGGGCATCGCTCTCTCGTCCAACACAGAGAGTTCTGCGTCGGCCCAGGGTTTTAGGGAGGGCGTTATGCCCTCCAGCCATATTTTGGTCGGCTCATTCTGGCAGGTGATTAGCAGCCAACCAGGTTTGAAACTGCAACCTACAAATCGAGGGCCCTTTTTTTTTTTTTTTTTTTTTTCATCAGGAAAATCCGTCATGGAGACCCAGTCGCCATAGGGGGCGAGTGGGTACTGCCGGACTCCTACCGGCTAAAAACCTGATGGTATACCTCTCTGCTCGTAGCAGGCGAGGTCGCGGGAAACAACATTCGTCCGCTTCCCCGCCTTGAGCACTGAATGGACACCCCAAGAAGGCACCACGGGATATACGCCGCGCGCCTCCGCTCGGGCCACTTTCCGTCCAGAGAGCTTTGGATGGCCCTACCCATCCGCAGCTCTGTGACCCCGGTTGGATTGGATGTCCAACCGTTAGGTGTCCATCCCTTCCCCTCCGCCGCCGCTGGTCGGTGCCGGTGCACGGGCCTTCGGCGGGCGACACTCCTTGGTGACGCCCACTCTGTGGTCGGACTTGCGACCCGCCGCAGCACAATACCGACATTTCGGTGATGGCGCGGCGCACCGTGCGGCCTTATGGCCGGGCTCGCAGCAGCGGAAGCAGATTCCGCTGCTGTCTTCCACTGCGGTGCATCGCACGCCCACATGCCCTGTAAGTAGGCAGCGATAGCACCGCTGAGGACGCGGGTCCAGCGACTGTACCCGCGCCATCACCCATCCGACCCTTAGTCGGCCGGCCTCGACCAATTTCCTCGCGGCGCCCACTGGGCACCGCACCCAGATAGATCCCGTACCCTGGGAGTTGCGCCGGATTTCCCCGGTTTTCACCGAGGATTCCAGGCACCCCCCGTCACGCATCACAGCGACGACGACGTCAGCTACCAGCACCGTGTCGTCCAGGTCTCCGATCCTCAGTTCGGCCGACTTGACTGGCCTGGAGACCCGGACTGCGTCCTCGGGCAGGACCTCCTCGATTCTGGCAGCTAACGCGTCTGCCACCTCTCCTGTGTTGGCGCCGGGGATCTCCAGGATACGGGATCCGGTCCTTCCGACTCTAAACCTAAGGTCGCTGACACCGAGCTCCGCCAAAGAAATTTTGGACTTCGCTTCGGTGAGCAGCGACGCATAGGTGACGCCCCTGTCCTCGGCCCCCGGCCTCATGGTCAGGACTACTGCCGTTGACCGAGGGGGGCGTGCTTTCACCTTCTTCTTCCGGTCGGAAGGATTCCGCTGCGGTTCCTCAGTGTGCGCGTCGCGCGGCCCCTTCTTGGGTTGGGCTTTGGCGGGACCTCCCTGGCCTGTGCCAGCGCCTTTGCTCTTCCCGCGTCGCACAACCGTCGACCAGCCCTCCTTGTTTGTTTTTGAGGTCGACGGTTGCGGGACGCTTTCTCCTCTAGGCTCACGAAGCTGCGGGCCATCGCTAGGTACTGTACCGGATGATCCGGCAGTAGGCGTACTCTTTGTCACTTTTGGTGGCCGCCTGCGGTTCGCCGAGATACGTTCTTCCATCTCGGCGAAGCGGCTGTCCATCATTTCGCCTACTCGCCGGATAATCCGGTCTTCGGCATCCTCCCTGATACTCCGGGGCGGGGCATCTACCGACGCTTCCACTGACGTCCCCGTGATCACGACCGGTGGGAACTCGGGGGCCCTGCCCAGCTTCCGTAATCTTGCAAACTTCCCGGAGAACTGAGGAGCGCACCATGCTCATCATTTCGTCCGTCATTGGGGCCGTGTGTCGGATCCCCACTCGGAACGATTTGAGAGCATCCTTATAGGTTGCAGTTTCCTCCTTTGCGTTTACGTTCGACCCTGTAGTCGTTACGCGCTGCTTGGGTGCAGGCGTTCACAATTGGTGGGTCGTATTCATAGAACGCTTGGTTGAGTAGCTAGTGACACTTGTTGGTGCAAACACCATTGGGCTTGAAGAGCCACCTGGTGTCGCAACGCAGTGCCTGGTATGTGACTGTAGGTGTCTGAGGTACAGTAGGCGCTGGTGACTTTGCAGTCTCCGCTGCCTGGGTACCTTTCCCGGTGGGCGTCGGCTGCGCCACGCGAGGCGCTTTGTGCGTATGCTCCTTTGGGAACACCTCCTCTGACCGTGGGCGCTTGATGGATCTTACCTCTGAGGGCTGGTCTCGCATTGGCTTCCGGCAGAGTTCTAAGGCTTCATCAGCCTTGATGTTGGCGGCTATTAACAGTTTTAGGCGTTTCCGCGCTGCTCCTTCGTTTTGGTTTTGGTTTTGAGTCCTTTTTGGGCGTTAGACCTAGGTCATCCGTCCCTGTAGGCTCAACAACCATCTCCAAACAGTTTCCGTCATCGGATGAAAGTTCTTGGCGTTCATTTTCGTCCAAGGTACTTCCTTCAAGCAGTTTCTCAATGTCATCAATGATGTCCATATTGTGAGAATATTTAAAAGTCGTCCACTCGATGTCCCACCCTCCTCGGAGCCCGCAAATGGGGATGCCGCAATGGCACCAGGATCTTCTCGAGTGGATCTAGGAGCAGAAAGGTGGCGTCTTTACGCGACATCGGGTGTTCGGACAACTGCGGCTAGAGAACTTCCACAGTGCCTTACCCAGTCAGCATGGCCGACTACCTTCTCCGAAGAGACCTTCCCACTCCTCGCCGTGCTCCTGTGACGGTAAAGCACTGGACCATTTCCCGAGCAGTGGCTGGCTGCTCGGGCGACCGTTTTGCCAGAAATATTGGCCCAAGGAGGCGTGTTGTCGCCTGGAAGTAACTGTCCGACCTCCGATTGACTCAACCTTCCAGGATCCCGTCTTCCCCGCTTACGGCGCTCAACTGCGCAGGCCTTAGCGCAGGTAGGTGCAGGAAGCTATTTAAATTTAATAGTATATAGGTAAATATATATAAGTTGGCTATAATTAGTTCTGGTGCTTGCCTAGGCACATTTTATTTGTAAATACACTATTGATACAATATATATACATATGTGCTGCAGACTCACCTACTAGGTGCAACTGATTGAAATAAATATGATAGTTTGAAAGAGAAGAAGGATATATTAATATAAATATAACACTACTTGTAAGTTATTTTATAATATACATACATATACTATATACAAAGAGCCTCTCTATTTGTCCGGGCTTGGGACCGGCAACTTAGAAGGAGCGGATTATGTGGTCCTCTCCAGCCGAAAGCAGGCTAGGTTAACTTAAAGTTTTACAATATAAATTGCAAAAATTAAAGTCAATGTCCAATGTCAAATGTTGTTTCTCTGTTCTGATGAACTTATTAAAGAAAATTAATAACAATCACAATTTCTTCACATTTTATTATTACACACATGATACCAGGTATTTGCATTTTTTAGATAAGGTTGTGGCACTATTGGAAATTAATGTTATTTACACATTTTTATAGGTTATGCGGAAATAATGTGTGGGTGTTCATTTAAAAAGCATTAACACAAAATTAATAAAGGTATTAATAAATATAAATATATGGTTGTTGTATCAAAATAGATTTTGTTATTTTTCACTAAAATAAAGACTAAATGCCGTTTTTTATAAAACAAATTACCTTTTCATAGTGTCATATATTATTTAACTGATTGTAAGAAAAAAAATGTTGATTTGTAGATTATTACTGTAAAAATTACTATTTGTACGGAAACGACAAAAGTATATTTTTATTCTGTATAACACTACGACAGTAGTGGAAACATTAGTATACGTACGTAAATTATATAATTCTGTTATGGAAACGTCAAAATTTGTTTTAAAGTTTAATAAACTTTGAAACAAATTTTTTAGAATAAGTTTCCGATTAAACAAATCGCTGTGGCTACTCCGCTACAGGTAGTAACATTTTTTTTTGGTTCTGTTTATCCTTAATCGGAAAGGCAAAGGCGCCCATACAGCCGAGGTGGTAACATTATTTGAAAATTTGACATCTAAAACTGTCAATTTCTCCCGGATTAAAAAACAAATTATAACCAAGTATGGCACTTACAAATTAATTACTAAGCTACTTGGTGTCTTTGTAGCCCCAAGCCCCGCATGTTTATGGGGGCTCGACGCCAGAGTGGGAGTGTTGGGAGCACTTACAGGTAAGTAATACTTCACTTTTTATCACGTAGGTTTATTAACGATCTACAATTTGCAATAGCGTATTATTATGATCTGTAAGCAAGCGCGCGTGCGTTCGCCGTGAATCTCGTTTTCGCTCTGGCGTGGCACGGTCGTAGCGATGCGCCGGCGTTGCACCAGCTAACCGGTATTAGCCTGGCCGCGGCAACACAATAGATTGCGTTAACAAGCGTTTGCGCGCGGGTTTGCTTGTACAATTGATTTTATTACTATTTTATGTATAGTATATGTATGTTTGATTTAGACGTATATATACATGATTTGTGTAGTTATTTATTTATTTATTATTATCTATATATATGTATAATTGTTTTTGTGTATCTACTAGCATCTATGTACATATCAATTTGCTATACACTAACAATTAAGCAAAATAGTAATTAGAGTCCCTGCACTACTCCCTCGCCGAGACCGTAGCGTGCTATGGGTGATAGTAATCTGGGAAGCGAACAACTCGGCCGCTTCTTGTTCTCTTTGGTATATGCGGTACTTCTGTTATGGGTGGAGGAATATCTCGTGAACCATTTACTGTATTTTCAGATGCCATAAAAGCTGGTTTCAGCCTATCTATGGTAACTGTGGTATGTCTTCCCTGGATGTCCAGTTTAAAGTTCTTACTGCCTCGCTCCTGTACTCTGTATGGACCGGTATATGGCGGCTGCAAAGACTTTGTTGCTGGACCCTGGCGCAGAAATACGTATTCCGCTGTTTGTAAATCTTTATGTATGTAAAATGTTCTCTGACCTCAAGCTTACATGCTTACAGGTTTGGGAGTGAGCTTACTGATGTGAAGCCGCAGCCTCGCAGTGAAGTCAGCGAAATCTGTGGTGAGACCTCGAGGCGGACTGAAAAAGTCTCCAGGGAGCCGAAGTGGTTCACCGTAAACGAGCTCTGCTGAAGATGCTTTTAGGTCCTCTTTCCAGGCGCTGCGGATCCCCAGCAACACCAAAGGTAATACCTCAGTCCAGTGCATGGTTGAATGGCACATTATAGCTGCCTTGAGTTGGCGATGCAACCTTTCAACCATCCCGTTGCAGGCCGGATGGTACGCTGTGGTAGGTCGATGCTCCGCACCAAGAAGACATGTGATACTCCGAAATAATTCGGAGTCGAATTGCCGTCCTCTATCAGTGACGATGCGCTGCGGGCAACCGTATCGTGAAACCCAGCCACCGATGAATACTAGCGCGCAGTTTCCGCTGTGATGTCTGGTATAGGGTACGTCTCCGGGCAACGTGTGAAGCGATCGACCACGGTCAGGCAATATCTGAAACCAGAAGAAACAGGGAGTGGACCAACGATGTCCATATGTATTTGGGAGAAGCGGTGGGAAGGGGGATTGAACGATGAAGTAGGAGATATTGTATGACGGGTTATTTTAGTTAATTGGCATTCTTTACATTCTCTTGTCCATCTGCGGCAGTCTTGTCTTATTCCCGGCCACACAAATCTGTCTGAGACCAGTTTTACAGGCGCTTTGCATCCAGGATGGCGAAAGATAGTTGTTAAGAATGGTCTGGATTTACAGATGAAATATCACAATATACTTCAACGTTTGATTCTGGTAAACAGACTCTTTTTAATTTAAGTGAAGAAGCTGTCTGAAGTAATTCTTGTAGTTCAGAATCTTCAACCTGGGAGAGTGCAAGTTCATTGAAATTGATGCCTCGAGTGATACTTTCCACGCGTGAAAGGGCGTCTGCTACGACGTTATCCTTGCCTGGTACATATCTAATATCCGTACTGAACTGAGCTATAAAATCCAAGTAACGGAATTGTCTCGAAGAGCATTTATCTCGGCGTGTTGAGAAGGCGAATGATAATGGCTTATGGTCGGTATATATAATGAATGATCTGGCTTCGACCATATGACGAAAATGACGAATAGCTTTATAAACTGCTAGTAACTCCCTGTCGTAGGGGCTATATTTCTTTTGGGCCGACTTAAGACTTTGGGAATAAAAAGCAAGTGGTTCCCAACCTTCTTTAGTGCGCTGTTGAATTACAGCTCCCACTGCCGTATCTGAAGCATCGGTATGCATAGCAAGTTCAGCTTCTGCTTTTGGATGTGCTAACATAGCTGCTTCAACAAGAGCAGTTTTGCAGGAATTGAACGCGTCGCTCATTTCAGTCGTCATATAGATGGCCTGTCTTCCTTTCTGTTTGGGACCTGTAAGTGCAGCATTCAAAGGTGCTTGTAAGAAAGATGCTTTTGGTATAAAACGACGGTAGAAATTGAACATCCCGAGGAAACGTCTCATATCTCTCACCGTTTTTGGGATGGGAAAGTCTTGTATTGCTTCTACCTTACTACGGAGCGGTCGAATACCATCTGTGGACACTTCATGGCCAAGGACAGTTATTTTGTTTTGACCAAACTCACACTTGGCTGAGTTGATTAGTATGCCATATTCTGAGAGACGTTGAAACAATTCACGTAGATGCTCATGATGCTTTTCTTCACTGCTGGAGAAGATCAAAATGTCATCTAAATATCCATAGCAGAATGAGAGTCCTCTCAGCACCTCATCGATGAACCGCTGGAAAGTTTGTGCTGCATTTCTCAAACCAAAGTTCATAAAAGGAAATTCAAATAGTCCCATGGGTGTAGTGATGGCGGTTTTGGAAATATCTTCGCTATTGACCGGGATCTGATTGTAGGCTTTAATGAGATCTACCTTCGAAAACACTTTACTTCCTTCCAGCTGGTGAGCAAAATCCTGAATATGCCTGATTGGGTATTTGTCAGGAATTGTGCGTGCGTTGAGCGCTCGATAGTAACCACAGGGTCTCCATCCATTTTCCTTTTTAGGTACTAGATGTAGCGGAGATGCCCATGGACTATCTGATCTACGCGCGGTCCCATTCGACATCATCTGTTCGAATTCGGCTTGAGCATTTTTAATCTATCAGGTGGTAGACGGCGAGGTTGGCTACATACAGGCGGTCCCGGTGTCGTACGGATATGGTGGACAGTATTATGCTTTATTACTTTTACTGCTCCGGCTGGACGTGTAATATCAGGGTACTCACTTAATATTTGATGATATACAGAGTTTCCGGCTACAGCTTTTACAGATGAAATGTTATCACTTGACTTCTTAGTAGGTACTGCAATTGTAAGTGATGTCAAGCTATCAACTAGTCTGTGATTTCTGCAATCCACGAGCAAACTGTAAAAAGAAAGAAAATCGACGCCAATCGACGCAAATCGAAGGTTTCGACACATCAGCTACCACAAATCTCCAGCTGTAACTGCGGCGTAATCCCAAATTGAGGTTCAAATGTACCCAGCCGTATGTATAATAGTACCATTTACAGCAAATAATTTATAATCTGTCTTATGGCGACGTTCATTTAACGCTGTTCTTGGGTACACACACAAATCCGATCCAGTATCAACAAGATATTCTTTTTTTGTGTTTTTGTCCGTGATAAACAAGCGACCTGATGCTGTATGGCAGTCGTTGGCCGCTACTTCCGGCTGCCGTTGGCGTTTACCGAAGATGAAACAAAACCGCATGCAACGTGTTGCCCTATCACCGAAACGATTGTGGTACCAGCAGAATGAAGTATTGCATCGCCAGGTTGTGATCGTGATCTGGACCGACGTCTGAAATTATTTTTATTTTCACGATTACGTGTTTGATGTTGTATTTGCGAGCACGACTGTACTTGTATTTTTAGTGAAGCCACTTCGCGGGTGAGTTCCGTAATTTGATTTTTTAATTCGGATATCCCGAAATTATTGCTTATGGGAGATATATGTGTAGATGGTGGTACTAACTCATATACTGAATCCGCCAACTCCGCCAAATCCTCTAATGTGCCCATTTTTTGGGATGCTAAAATGGCGCGGACATTAGCGGGCAACCGGTCGGACCACAAAGTACGTAAAAAATCATCGGTTACAGACATACCTTCCAGAGTCTGCAGATGCCTCAAAAATTGCGAGGGTTTTCGGTCTCCGAGCTCTTCATGATGCAACAACTGTAGTACTTTTTTTTCTTGAGAAGCCGACAACCGTTTATTTATTTTATTTATTTTTATTTTTACACTTTTTTGCACCAGTTACAGAAAATATTAATTACTATAAAAAATATGCATAACCATGACGAGTACAAAAGGCGGCCTTATCGCTAAGCAATCTCTTACAGGCAACCTTTAGGTAGACAGTGAAAATATAAGAAAAAGAGTAGGTGGTACAAATGACAACACAACTAAGATGGGTATAAATAATACATGCAAATATACATAAATATATATAGACATACATATGTACATACCTACATAAACATACATAAACTTAATAATACACATATCCATGAAAAGTTTGAAGGAAAGAAAGGGACTATAAGAAAAGGGAAAAGTAGAACTAAAGGAAAAGGAAATGAGTTTTTACTGATGCTTTAAAGCTAGCAAGAGATTGAGCGCGCCGAATAGGAGCGGGAAGCGAGTTCCACAACCTAACAGCCTGGACAGAAAATGATTTTGAATAGAAGGAAGTGGAGTGATTGGGAAATCTAAGACGGAGATTGTTTATGCTGCGCAAGGAATGACAACTACTCTCACTGAGAAATAGGAAGCAATTTTTAAGGTAATCAGGAGTGGCGGGGTTAAAAAGAATGTTATGAAGGAGAGATAGGATATGTAGATTGCGACGAAAACGGATTGGGAGCCACTTGAGTTGAATACGAAACTGTGAAATGTGATCATATTTCCGAAGACCAAATATGAAGCGAATACATAAGTTTTGAAGACGCTCAAGTTTGTTTAATTGCTCCTCAGTGAGATCCAAGTAACAGGAGTCAGCGTAATCAAGGATAGGAAGGAGCAAGGAGTGAGCAAGTGCAATTTTGGTGTCAAGGGGAAGGAAATTACGCAATCTGTTCAAGGCACCTGTTGCTGCAAACATTTTCCTACTAACCTCGGAAATTTGATGAGACCAAGACAAAGTATTATCAAAGATAATTCCAAGATTTTTAACGGATTTACTGTATTCTATTAGAACCCCATCGAGGACCACAGGCGGTAGGTCATTCCAAGTGATTTTAGAAATATACCTCGGGCTACCAATAAGAATAACTTGTGTCTTCTTGGGGTTCACTACGAGACCGTAAGATTTGCTCCAAACAGATATGCGAGCAAGATCTTCGTTAATATTAGTAATGGCTTGACTAATATCACCCAGGGTTGCTTGAGAGTAAATTTGGAGATCATCTGCATAAAGGTGGTAGGAAGATTGAAGTTTGGAAGTGATTGAGCTAATAAATACGGCGAATAAAAGAGGAGATAAGACACCACCCTGAGGGACGCCAGCAGACGTGTCACACCATGCAGACAGAACGTCATCGATACGAATACGCTGCCGACGCCCCAACAGGTAACTACGAAACCAGTCAATTGCCATTGGAGATATGTTGAGAGAGGATAATAGACCTAATAGAACATCGAAATCTACAGTATTAAAAGCATTACTGAAGTCAAGTAAAGTGAGAGCAGTAAGTTTAGAGTTCTCCATACCGAAACGAATGTCGTCAGTGATTTTCACGAGAGCGGTAGTCGTACTATGACCAGATCGGAAACCGGATTGTAAAGAATTCATAAGATTATTTTTAGATAGAAACGAATTAAGCTTTTGTTGAACTAATCGTTCTAGAGCTTTGGATAGGAAAGGGAGTATAGAAATAGGACGGTAGTCTGCGAATGAGCTAGGAATTTTCTTTTTAGGAAGAGGAACAATAAACGCATCTTTCCAAACTGAAGGAAACATACCTGACGAAAGAGACGTATTAAAGATTAAGGTAATGGTGGGTAAAAGGATATCAAGGATAGGCAAGATCATATTACGACTAACGCTATCGGTACCTACGGCATTCGAAGAAATTGAGAGCAAGCTCTTCTCAACATCACAATCGGTCAATTGATCGAAGATAAAAGGAGTATAATTAGAGTTGGAAATTTTAGAAAGGTTACGTAAAGTAGTAGATTTTTCAAATATATCTATAGTAGGAGAGCAACAAAAATGTTGATTGAGACATTCAATAATAATATTATGCACTGAATTATCATTACATTGTTTTCCAACCCCCAGTGATTTAAGAAATTTCCAGACTTTGGCTGGATCACCATTTTCGACAGATTTTTGAATGTGGTGTCGTTGAGCCTCTCTACACACCCTATTGCAGAGATTCCTGGCCCTAATATAAGCATCCCGATATTTGTCAGGATCCGACTTAAACTTAGACTTAGCGTTGTTTTTTTTTTAGTTATGAAGGTCTTGATCTCATCCGTAAGCCAGGGAGCAGGCAAATGCTTAACCCTGACAGGGCGAATAGGAGCATGTCTGTCGTAAAGGTTTAAAACATTGTCATGTTTAATCAATTCCGTTTTTAATTTTAAATATCTGTTTTCTGCAGGCGGGTTATTAATTATATCTTTAACTTCCCTGGCATATTGCTGTTCTAGGGACGACGATATATAGCTATACTTCGTTGCATCCTGTGTGATTCCTGCTAATGCAAACTGGTTTTCCAGCTGAGAAAACCAGAGTGCAGGTTCCTCCGGCTAAAATGGTGGCACTCTTATACTTATTCGAGCTACCTCTTGAACTGCTGCGTTTTCCATAATTTTACGCGTCAGCGTATTTTTTTCGGGGTCACCAATATGTTGGGAGCACTTACAGGTAAGTAATACTTCACTTTTTATCACGTAGGTTTATTAACGATCTACAATTTGCAATTGCGTATTTTATGATCTGTAAGCAAGCGCGCGTGCATTCGCCGTGAATCTCGTTTTCGCTCTGGCGTGGCACGGTCGCAGCGATGCGCCGGCGTTGCACCAGCTAACCGGTCTTAGCCTGGCCGCGGCAATACAATAGATTGCGTTAAGGCGACGCATCGCAAATATTGACCTCAGATACCTTAATTTTTCTCAGCAATTACAAACCCTTTGAGGCTGATATTTAGGTATTTCATTTTTCAGATGTTTGACATCATATACATTTTTTTTGTTACATGATTAACTTTTGTAGCAGAGAAAAAAATCTCAAAGATTGGTCTTAGAAAATATATTTTTGATTGGTATAAGAAAACGGGTCTGATTTAAGACCCGAATTATTCAAAATACATTATACTAAATGTGTGTACATAAATAGTGTAATTCAGATGTATATAATAATCAATCGTTTTTATTTGAAACAAGATAAACTGTTTTTCCGCAAAAAATCTCTTGCTCACAAGTTGTTTTGTATGAGAGTAAGTAATAAGTAATAAGTCAGTCAGTCTCCGGCCCCTGCCAACGTCGGATCTGTGCTTAGCGCGGAGAGCTCGCCTGAGAACGCGCGCTATCGAATCGTAAATTATTTCGTCATACTATACTGCGTACACTATAGTATGGTGCGGGTGACAGTTACTAATTTTACATTTAACTATTACTGTATTTAAGTTAATACAGTTAGTAATGATTTATTACATATATTATTGAATGTAATACTAAGTCATAATTGTTAAATCGCGGTAACTTTTAAGAGTGAAACGCAACATTTATGAAATTCGTCCGTACCATGCTACAACGCACATGGTTTTTAACAATTAATTGTTAAAAATGAAAAAAAAAAACTTTTAGTATTTTTAAAAAGAAAGCTTATTTGAGTGAATAATGTAAAGAAATGGTTAAGAAAATATAAACAAATTTTACATTATTTATAAATAAAAATGGGGCACTCCCATTATCTATACATATAAATAAAATTGGAGTGTTTGTTGTTAATATTGAAATAACAGTATTTTACTACATGCATATAAATATAAATACGTTACATACACCAAAATAACATTTTTTACCAAATTTGTCTGTCTGTCTGGCTGTTTGTTCCGGCTAATCTTTGAAATGGCTGGACCGATTTTGACGGCACTTCTTTTGGCAGGTAGCTAATGTTGTAAGGAGTAATTTAGGCTACTTTTATTTAAAAAAAATAAAGTTAATTTCACGAGGACAAAGTTGCGGGTGCAGCTAGTTAAAATAATAAAAATCCAATTATTATTTTTTACGTACAATTGTCTTGTCTTATATATGTACCTAGTACGAAATGTGGATTATAAATAAACTACCAAATTATATTATTTTGTTTCCTAATGTTTAAAAATATTTTATCAAAATTATTTTATTTTATTTAACACAATACAGATATTTCTAAATTGCAGTCATTGTGTTATTCTGGTATACTCGTATGACTTATATTACTGTACAGTTACGTCAAATATGTATGCGTGAAAATCAACAACATTATAAATAGGGTGACCAGGCATCCGGATAAAGCCGGACATATATCTAAAATCGGTATCTGGCTAAAATAAATAGTGTTGTACGCCGTTTGGTAGGCTTTTACATTATTTTTATTGTAAAACTAATTTTATTTTTTATTTCTTAACTCAAGAAGTTTTGTTTTGCTTAGATTTTTTTTTATTTCATTATTTGATGAAGTAACAGGTACAGGTAAATAAAACTTATTTATGCAATTACCTTTCATTAGACGTTAAGAAGAATTCTAAAATGTTGATAACTGTTTATCTAGAACAGGGGTGAGCAACCTTTTTCATCAACGGGCCAATTTAAATTTTAAATATTTTGACGGGTCGCACCTAAAGTAACACTTATTAATAATAATTTACAAAACTTTATTTGTAATAAATATTTACATGCAATTTTCTTCTCGTACCTAATAATATTGAGACACAAAACCCTCAATAATGTAGGGTATCCGGCCTTTTTACCAAAATGTCCCGCTAAATTGGATGGTCTGTCCGGCTATTAGGATTGGCGAAGTGACAACCCTACACCTAAAGAAAGAATCGACTGACTCATTATAACAAAGTAAAATCGTGGAGTCGTCTATGTATTTATACAAAAATTAAATATTGCTGTAACTTAATTCTTTTACTATTTCAAGTAATGTAATCATTTAGTTACCCTTTTTACATTTTTTTTACACTATATACGAATAAATGTTATACGTACTAATACTAATAATATATAATATTGAATCCAAAATAAAGTATTTTTTTCTCAATGTTACTACATATTTAGTGTAATCAAAAAACTTATTGATTGTCAATAATTTCACAAAAATATTATTTAATTAATCATTGTTGTCTGTCCGACTATATATTGGAGTATCACATAAAAATTTGTGACATATTTTCAACTTCATTTTCCCCGATAAGTACTTTTTATCTGTAGTAAGTCTAGGTGAGCACTTTGTGGCTATGGAAAGCAAAACAAAGTAATGGTGAAATATTTGGCTTCGATTATACAGGCTATCCCAGAACTCCAATGTCAAGCAGTAACAGGATTGATTGTAACCATCATGAGAAAAATCAGAAAAAATCTCTCCCCTTGCAATTTGAAAATAATAGGCATTTAAGTAAAACCTGGAAATTTGGTCAAACTATAACCATAATTCGGTCATTGTGGTTAATTTTTATTATTTTTGTTAATTTAAAAGTTGGAAACATAAACCCAAAAAACATTTATAGAATCACAGTAAAAAATAATGACACAAATGCCCCAAGTTTTCTAGAATTAAGACTATTTGTTAAACTACGAATTTAAAATTTTCATAATGTGACGAGTTTGAAAGGCCCTCTTTTAAAAAAATGTACTAAAGTGTCTTGGCAAGTGCCATTAAAAGTTCGGACATTTAATCAGGATTGTAAATGTATAATACTTGTTACTTTCATACTAAAAAAAAAAAACGAGAAAAAAACCTCAAGTAACCCGATTTTTGCTAACCCATTTTACTCCGTTCAAATGTTTCTAATTCACACAAGCTTATAGTAGTAGGTTCTTAATTTTACGGCAAAATGATGAGAGAAATGGTTAGTGGACATGTTGTCGTGAGCGAGCGAGACAGATGTGCCACGCAGTGAGACGGAGATGCGTCGTTTAAACGCGCGCGAATGAAACAGATACAGTCGCCATACCAAGCAAATGGCTACGCTACCAGTCTGACACCAGTTAGTGCATTTCGCTCATTCGGTTTCAGCTTCAGCTCAGCCTACTGCGCGTCTTTCCGTATTCGCTGGTGTTGTTTTAATACTGACAACTTTGGCTTCTCCTTTTGGACTTGGATTTTTGTGAATTGAACTTGTTGATTCCATACTGACAACTTTTGGTTCTCTCTTTTGGAATTGGACTTTTGTGTTGGCATCCTTGTTATTTACCATGCCGACACACTACACTTTACAAAAAATTGCGAACAAGGTAAGTATATAAGGTGTATTTATGGGGAATGCAGATGCAATGCAAGTGCCGCCGCTAGGCTTTTATCGTGAAATATATCCAAATTTAGAGCGCTATCCAGATCACCGCGTTTTTTTGCTTATGCTTACCGGCCGCACTCACGGAGGGCGGCCATTTCCCGAATCAAATACGGGCTGGAGGTAGAACTCGCTTTCCTTACGAGGACGCAGATGACCAAAGTATTTTCGTTTGTGTAAAAAGAAAGAACGGGAATAGCACAGCACATCGTATTTTACAAAGACCCGAAATGCATCCGTTTCACGTACAACGAGTTCAAAGTCTTCTTCCTCGAGATTATCCTGAAAGGATTTCGTTTTGTAGAATAATGGTACTGAGGCATAATGAAAATCCCCAATTCTTCCAAAAATTCTCTCTGGTAAGATGAATCTACATTTAAAAAAGATGTTACATAAACTTACACAATTTTTAAAAAGATGTGTGGCGTGTGGATTCGGCGGCAGATTTTATTTAAATAAACCTAAATTAGGTTAAGATTTTTCTTTACTTTAATTATTTTATTTACTTTGGTAAAAATGGCATCACTATCTGTCTCGCTCATTCATGGCAAACATGTCCACTATCCATCTCTCTTATTATTTTGTCGTAAAATTAAGATTCCTTGGTAGGTCCAAGGAAATAAATAAATAGAAAAGGGAAATAATGAAAAGTTTTATATAAATTTATTAATACGTGAAGTAATAACTTTGTATCCTTTTTACGATAAACAGCGCTGATGGATGAATATGAAATTTCGCGTACTTATAGTTTATATAGAGAAGGTTTGCAGAATAGTCATATTTTTTTTATTTAAATTATGCATAAAAATATAAATAATCATGTTCAAATTATTCAATAATTTCATGTGTATGAAGTTAATAGATCTTTTATGATTAGGTTGTAATTGTTCACGTCCTTTTTACATGTAATTAATATTTATTATAATAATTTATAAATTACTGTAAAAGTTTTACTATTTTGTCATAAAGTGTATATCTTTACGTACTTTACTTACATATATTGTTAAATTACTTATGAATTTTTAAAAATATACTTTCTAAAACATAAAGAAATGCAAGACAATAATGAAATGCGAGACAAATTTGGAGATTTTTTTTGTTAATTTGTTTTACGGCTCTGGATACAAGTCCTGTTTAGCCCAACTTAAAGTTTTACAATATAAATTACAAAAATTAAAGTCAATGTCAAATGTCAAATAATAATAAATGTCAAATGTTGTTTCTCTGTTCTGACGAACTTATTAAAAAAAAACTTAATGACAATAACAATTTCTTCACATTTTATTATTTACATTTTTTAAAGAATGGTGTGGTGTGGCACTATCCGAAATTAAATTATTTACCCATTTTTGTAGGTTATACAGAAATAATGTGTGGGTGTTTATTTAAAAGCATTAACACAAAATTAATAAAGTATAGGTATTAATAAATATATGGTTGTTGTATCAAAATATAATTTTCTTATTTTTCACTAAAATAAAAACTAACTGCCTTTTTTATAAAATAAATGACTTTTTCATTGTGTCATATATTATGAAACTATTTAAATTATTTAGCTGATTGTAAGAAACAAAATGTTGGTTTGTAGATTAATACTGTAAAATTACTATTTGTACGGAAACGATTAAAATACATTTTTGTGCTGCGACAAAAACTAATATTATAAATGCGAAAGTAATTCTGTGTGTCTGTCTCGCTTTCACGCCAAAACTACTGAACCGATTTGAATGAAATTTGGTATACAGTTAGTCTAGACCCTGAGAACGGACATAGGCTACTTTTTAATGCGAAAAAAGGATTGTAAGGGGTTAAAAGGGGGGATGAAAGATTGTATGGAAGAATCGTCATTTTTGAAGCTAGAAGCTTGAAACTTATTTTTGAAGCTGTTGATTAAATATAAATAAAAATGACATTCAATGTTTGTAAAAAATTACCCTTAAGGGGGTAAAGTAAAATAGGGGATGCAAGTTTTTATGTAAATTCGTCATTTTTTAAGCTAGAAGCTTGAAACTTATTGTTGAGACTGTTGATTAAATATAAATACATATGACATTCATTGTTTGTAAAAAAATTACCCTTAAAGGGGTAAAATAAAATAGGGGATGCAAGTTTTTATGTAAACACGTCATTTTTGAAGCTAGAAGCTTGAAACTTATTGTTGAGACTGTTGATTAAATATAAATACATATGAATATGACATTCATTGTTTGTAAAAAAATTACCCTTAAGGGGGTAAAATAAAATAGGGGATGCAAGTTTTTATGTAAAATCGTCATTTTTTAAGTTAGAGGCTTGAAACTTATTTTCGAGGCTGTTGATTAAATATAAATAAATACGACATTCATTGTTTGTAAAAAAATTACCCTTAAAGGGGCAAAATAAAATAGGGGATGCAAGTTTTTATGTAAAATCGTCATTTTTGAAGCTAGAAGCTTGAAACTTATTTTTGAGACTGTTAATTAAATATAAATAAATATGACATTCATTGTTTGTAAAAAAATTACCCTTAAGGGGGTAAAATAAAATACAATAAAATAACTAGAACGATGAAACTATTTTCATTGGTTTTTTGGGGTAGATTTTTAAATACCCCAGTAATGTTATAACTGCGAAAGTAACTCTGTTTGTCTTTCTGTCAGTCTTACGCTCCAAAACAAAACAAAAATTTAAATGAAATTTGGTACACAGTTAGTTTACAGCCGGACAAAGAATATAGGGTACTTTTGAATGTGAAAAAAGGATTGTAAGGGGGTTGCAATGGTACTCTGTATGGAAGAATCGTCACTGTTTAAAACTAGAAGTTTGAGACTCATTTTTAGGCTGTTGTTTAAATATCAATAAATATGACATTCAATGTATGTAAAATTTTTACTCTTAGGGGGGTTAGTAAAATAAAATAGGGAATGAAAGTTATTGTGGAAATTTGCTGTTTGTGTGGTTGTGGAAGCTAGAACGATTAAACTTTTGTCTTTGTTTTTTTAGAGTTTATTAAATACCTTACTGATATTATAAATGTGAAAGTAACTTTGTCTGTTTATCTCGCTTACACGCCAAAAATACTGAACCGATTTAAAATGAAATTTGAAAGAGACATAGATAGATTAGATCCTGAGAAAGGACATAGGTTACTTTGTAATGTGAAAAAGGGTTACAAGAGGATTGAAAGGGTAGATCCAAGGTCATATAGATGTATCGTCATGTTTAAAGCTAGAAGCTTGAAATTTATTTTTTAGCCTATTGATTAAATATTTATTTTTATTTTTTATCATTTTTTAAGATAAAATGATGAAACTTATTTATTTGACTTATATTGTGTTAATTGAGTTAAATATATTTTCATTATTTACGCGGACGAAGTCGCGGGTACAGCTAGTGTAGTATACATTAAAATATTTAGCCGTTTCAAAAAAATGTCGTTGGCAAATAAATAAACGTTTGTTGGATCGTCATAAAAATAATTAAAATAAGTTGTAAGACTATTGCGCTGCGTGCGGTATTCAACGACCAACTGCCGCCGGCCTCCCGTTGCCCAACCGCTACCGGGGTATCCGTTGCTTAGCAACGAGCCAACAGCGCGAGGCTACCGGCGGGTGCGCCGCTATATATATATATATCTACTTACGTAGTGTATTACATACTCCCCCTTTTGACCTAAGCAGTGTCCTCACAATAGGTCAAACAAAATCAAGAAAAATCAACACCACAACAGTTTAGTTTAAGGATACACAAGATATTAAAAAAATAAAGCATTGATCTTACGCGGACGGCCACGCCCTCTTTTTGGTACCACTGGCTCCACAGGATCACCCTCGGATTGCGAATGATAACGCCGAAAATCAGAGACCTGATACTTTCTTACAAAATCTAAAGGTTCCTTACAATGTTCAAGTAAGTAGGTAGTGGGACTTACTTTCTTTGAGATTTGATAAGGTCCATCACGCCTTGGGTTAAACTTGGAGCTGATACCCTTGCTAGCGTTACTCAACGTGTGAGTCTTCAGAAGTACGAGATCACCAGGCTCAAATACCTCAGCCTCTCGTCGTGTTTTATCTTTTGATATATTACCAACATCTTTTTCTTTTTCGCAGGTCTCTTTAGCTGTCCTTAAAACATCATTCAGCTTCAAAAGGTACGGTGTTATCTGCGGCACATAATTTTCAGCTTCGACGATGGCTCGAAGATCACTCCGAGCGGAAAAAGGTGAGCGTAACTCTCTGCCAAACGTTAAAAATGACGGCGTGTACCCGGTACTTTTAGACGACGCAGTATTTAATGCAAAACGTATTGCAGGTAGCGCGGATGGCCACTGTCCATGTTCTTTCTCGACTAGAATGGCGAGTTGTATTTTTAACTCGCGATTCTTCCTCTCGACGGGGTTCGCCTCTGGATGATAAAGCGGGATGAGATTCTGCTTCACTCCTAGAACAAACATAGTCTGTTGCATAACGTCTGCAACGAACTGGACACCATTATCAGAAACAACCCGACGAGGCACCCCATAACCTAAGAAGATTTCCTCAACAAATATTTTGGCACAAGCTTCGGATGTCGCTTCTACGAGTGGGAATATTTCCACCCACTTACTGGCCGTATCTTCAATGATAAGGATCCACCTCTCACCATTAGGTCCTTTTGTTAGTGGTCCGAAAAGATCGACGGCTATGATTTCAAATCTTTGTGCAGGTACGGGCGTTTGAATAAGTCCGGCTGGTTTACAGTTGGAGGGCTTATACCTTTGGCATTTAATGCAAGTTTTTAAATAATCTTCCACAAACCGTCTCATTCCAGGGAAATAAAATCTTTGCGAAATGCGTTGCAGTGTCTTCTCTACTCCACCCTGACCTGCAGTAGCAGCATCGTGATACTCTTTCATAACCTGTTCTCTTAACTTTTCAGGTATAACAAGCTGTGGTTCTTCTGTCTCCGGATCAGCATAACGGTAAAGTATTCCTTTTGACATATGATACCCTCTTTCTGTCCATCTTTTAATCGATACTTCTTCTTTTCCTTCCAGGTCCAAGACTATCTTCGCCACTTCAGGATCAGCAAGTTGATCGTCACGGAGCGTAGCAGCATCCCAGCGCGGAATTTCCACTACAACGGTACACACTTCACAGATGTCACGAGCAACTTCGTCACATGGCGGTCGGCTGAGGGTATCTGCAATAAGGTTAGCCTTACCCGGAGTGTAATCTACTTTGAGGTCAAAGGCTTGCAGCTTCATATCCCAGCGGACCAGTCTACCCGTGGGCGACTTGACAGTGAGCAGACATTTGAGTGGCAGATGATCGCTATCGACGTGCACCGGATGTCCATCAATATAACCGCGGAACTTCTCAACGGCCCAAACAACAGCGAGTGCCTCTCGCTCGGTTGTCGAGTAGTTTCGTTCGGCGTGAGTTAGAAGACGACTGGCGTACTCAATAGGACGCTCTTCGTGTTGAGACTCCCCCTGGAGTAGAACAGCCCCCAAGGCATAATTGCTAGCGTCGGTCCTGAGAACAAAAGGAAGACTGTAGTCTGGCTGCGTAAGTATCGGAGCGGACGTAAGTAATTTCTTCAGTTCCGTGAACGCAGCGGCTTGGTTTTCCTCCCATATCCATGGCTGGGTCTTCTTTGTCAGCAATGTCAACGGCTGCGCGACTTTAGAAAAGTTCGGAACAAATTTCCTAAACCAAGAAGCAGTTTGTAGGAAACTTTTCAGGTGCTTTAAGTTACGTGGCTCCTTCATCTCCAAGATGGCAGCGACCTTGTCTGGATCTGGTGATACTCCCTTGGGTGTAATAACGTGCCCAAGATACTTGACACTGTCACGCGCAAACATGCACTTATCGCGATTACCGTGCAGGCAGAAAGTACGGAGACGTTCAAATACGGCACGAAGATCCCGAAGATGTTGTTCGTAGCTGGCTGAGATTATAATGAGGTCATCTATGTATCCTAGAATGGTAACGTCTTTGAGAGTTGCTCCCGACCGGAATCTATCGATGAGCCGCTGGAAGGTGGCTGGTGTGTTGCGTAAGCCAAAAGGCATGCGCCTAAATCTATGCATTCCGAAGGGAGTCACGAACGCAGTTTTATCCTGATCCTCCATACGAACGGAAACCTGCCAGTAACCGGACCGCAGGTCCACAGTACTCATGTAACAACTCTTACCTGTGTACTGCAGCAAATCGTCGATAACAGGCAACGGATAAGCGTCACTCTTTGTAATAGCATTCAGTCTCCTATAATCTACGCAAAATCTATATGACCCATCCTTCTTAGGTACTAAAAGAGCTGGCGCCGCCCATGCAGACTCGCATTCCTCAATAATACCTTGTTGGATCATATGTTCCAATTGTTCTTGCATAACAGCTTTCTTGGCGGGCGTAAGTTGGTACGGAGGTACAGCAATAGGCGCATGCTCCCCAGTCTCTATACAATGCTCCGCAAAAGGCGTAGGCCCTCCCCTTCTCCAAAGATGTCTTCATATTCTTGGAGTAGCTCACTGAGTCTAATCTTCTCTGGTGAAGATAGCATGGAACCCTCATCTGGCCGCAAAACATTTGTGGCTGCACATCCAACTACGTCACCACATGACTCAAAACACAAGGGGCGAATGACCTCGGGGCGATCAGCTGTGAACCAGTAATTCTCAGGTAAGTTAAGGACTATACGGGCTTTACGCAAAAAATCAATGCCTAACAATGTTTCATTATTACTCGCGTCGGGGAAAATAACAAAAGTGGTAGGTATTAGCATACCTGCAAGTTGAACATTTACATCCACGAGCTTTACATTTACATCGCGAATTAAACCATCAGCAAGTTTAACTGTCAACAAATCCTCTCGAAAGGGATGCTGTTGCTGTTGAAGTAAAAAATAAAGAGTGCTACCAGCAACACAACATTTAGCACCGGTATCTATTAAACCCGTACCACGAAACCCATATACCTCAATATTTAATAGAGGTCGGCGCGTTGAGTCGTCATTCCGCATAAAACACAACGGTGAAAAGCAAAAATCCGCTCGCGATACATTTAAACATTGATTACATAAATTATCAGTTTTAACATTGCTACCTACATTAACATTGTCTCTCGGAGACACATTTATATTCTCTGACATATAGTAACAATCACACAACTTATTACTACAACATTGGGTACTATTATGAAAAGTGTCTCTCAGAGACAGTTTTATATTCTTTGACCTCTGAGTGTGACATCTATTTAAACACAAATTTTCATTCTTTGACGCCTGACGACAGTCACACGATTTAAAGTTACCTACATTACAATTACTACTTAGTCTATTATATTCAGAAAGAGAGTAAAATGTTTTAGACTTACAGTTTTCACAATTGGATCTAATGGTACCTTTGGTACCGCAACCGTAACACTTTAAATCACTTTTTTTCTTATCACAAGCACTTCTATCATGTCCTGATTTACGACAGTAGACACAAAATTTACCTCGTTTGGTAGAACTTACTACCGGAGCACTGGACGTAGAAGGCGCGAAGTCGGCACTATCCGGCTGCGGGGCCGGCGCCGTAGGGGCGGAACGCTGCGCTTCGGCGGGTGGACGCGCACCGGGCGGCGCGCGCGCTGCGTGCGGCGGTGCGCGCTGCTCGCGCACAGGCGTTATGGCGCGCGCTGTTGGCGCGCAATGCGCACGACTTATGGAATCGCGCGCTGACTGCGTAACAGTTGACGACGACTTCGACGACAGTTTATTTGCTTCACTTAACGCTTTTTCGACATTACGGGCTTTATATATAAGTTCTTCTATCGTAGTTACACTCTCTCTCGTAACTCTTTTCCTTATAGATCTGTTTAGTAACCCATATATAATGTCTAGCTGTACTCGTTCTTCTAATACATAAGGTAACGTAGTGAGAAGGGCGCGCAGGCGGGCCACGAACACTTCTGTGCGATCAGCATCTTGCTCGGACTTAAATATGTCACGGAACACTTTGTGTGGTGGCCGCGGCGTACCATACATAGCACGCAAGCGACTCATAGCTTCTTCCCACGAAGTTACTGAGGTTCGAATACCTCTAAACCACACGGCAGCATCTCCCTCTAGGAGCATCGGCAAGCCCTTTAGTGCTATAGTGTCAGGTATACTCATACACTCTTTATAAATTTCGATATTATCGATGAATGCCTCCAAGACCGCAGGGTCGGCGTCAGTGTCGCCGCGGAACCGGGCCGTACATTTGGCGAAGTTACCCAATGTCGCAGGTGATGTGTGTGGTGAAGGTGGTGGCGAAACGAAACCAGCAGCGCCGCCTGACTGTGCTGCTAGGATAGCTGCTACGAGTTGACTATTGGACTCCGCTTGAACCTTTGCGAAAGCGGTCAATAGTGACGCGAACTGGTTCTCACTGGAGAAGGAAACGTCTGCCACTTCTTCACTGTCACTAATCTGACTTTTACGACGGGCATTATTACGCGGCATTGTTAACAATATGATTTATAAACAGTTTCACTATAAAACAATACGCACTACGCACTTGGTAACAGTTCACTTTTCAAAACCGCTGTAAGACAAAGACCTTATAGACACGAACATGTACGATAAGTATTTTGTCGACGTGAGTTCGTTACGAATAATCACTGTTATTGCCCGAGTTGGGAAGCCAATTGTTGGATCGTCATAAAAATAATTAAAATAAGTTGTAAGACTATTGCGCTGCGTGCGGTATTCAACGACCAACTGCCGCCGGCCTCCCGTTGCCCAACCGCTACCGGGGTATCCGTTGCTTAGCAACGAGCCAACAGCGCGAGGCTACCGGCGGGTGCGCCGCTATATATATATATATATATATATATATATATATATATATATATATATATATATATATATAAACACCTCTTTGGGCACTTTGTTGATCACGCCACAAGCTAAACACTTGCTGATTCCACCTTTTGCACTGAATAACTTGACTCCTATTGCGTATATCTCAGGCGGTATGGCAACGTCGCATTCTATTTTGCGATGTGGCCATATATATTCGTCGATAGTACGATATACTCGACACTTTTTTTACTAATAATTCGTGACTGACTGGCTCCGAACGGCTAAATTTTTGGTATACACAAAGACTTTTTGGCTCTGAATATATTTCAAAAATCAATTAATTATGTTGATCACTTTATATACTCGTCCTTACTGCGATACTTATTTTCATCCGAATATATATAGATACCGTAACGGTCTATCAATTATTACATTTACTAATCTAGATATTTTATATTCGCAATGCTCCATACATAGTAACTCCACCGTTGCAGGGGGGAGCACCGTACACCGCACCCCGCGCACACAAACAAATTAGATATTTTTTGAATACACAAAGACTTTTTGGCTCCGTATATATATTTCAAAAATCAATTAATTGTGTTGATCACTTTATATACTGGTCCTTACTGCGATACTTATTTTAAACCGAATATATATAGATACCGTAACGGTCTATCAATTATGAATTTATTAATTTACTAATCTAGATATTTTATATTCGCAATGCTCCATACATGCAAGCTCCAGCAACGGTGGAGGCAGGGGGGAGCACCGTACACCGCACCCCGCGCACACAAACAAATTAGAATAAATTAAATTCATAAGATTATTTATGTATTTCGACTGCCTCGGTGGTCACACCGCTTTACATCCGATGGTCGCGGGTTCGATTTCTCGCACGGTGCAAACATATGTACTCATCGGTCATCGATTGATTTCATCGGTCTGGGTGTTTTATATGTATATTATATATGTATTTACAAGATAAAAATATCTATTTATATCAGTTCAGTATCAGTCTGTGTTAATTGTCCAGCGCTATTTATTATATTTTTATAAACGGTTATCTTTTTCCATCGCACCGCTCGCTATCGACAGTGAATTCATAGAAATGTCACTCTAAAAACAAAAATAGTTTTGTGTTTTGTATTTCAAATACTGAATGCAAAATAGGTATTTTCAAAATACTTTTTCAAAATAAAGTACCTTTTGAATTTTTGTCCAAACCTCAGATATTTTATTTATTTTACATAGGTATATCAATCATTACATAGTGTAGTATAAAACAAAGTCGATGTCGCATCTAACAGTACATAAATAAAGAAAGAAGACTTTTTGGCTCTGATACCGTAACGGTCTATCAATTATGAATTTATTATACCTAATCTAGATATTTTATATTCGCAATGCTACATACATTGTAATATCCGCCTCCATTCATTGTAACGGTGGAGGGACTAAATAGTTGAATAAAACTGAATAAGCAGTTGCTCCACTCTATAGGTATGCGTCGTCGTCGTATGCTGTTCATTTTTTCACTCGTTTTGGCGCCAAGAGAGGGTCACATAGTCGTGGTCAAGTTAAGAACTTATAATTTAATTTTGATGACAATAGATACAAGTAAAAAGTAGGTATTATATTAATGTACGTAAGTACTGTACTTAAAAATATTTATTTAACTGGAATTTAGAAATGTAAACATAAGAAATTGACTAGTATTTTACATAAATATCTGTGACTGAAGGATTGATACAGTATACAAATATGTTCACTGATGTACAATATAGCAGCACTAATAATAATTAAGACAGTAATAAGAAAACTATAATATATTTTTTATACAAAAAACAACACAAAGCTTTTACTTTTAAAGCAATAAATTGACAAGTTTAATACGCGGGGTGCACCGACCTTTGACCTTATAACAGCTGATTCGCGCCTAACGAATTACATTGCTACTTACATTACTATTTTATAGTGGATATTTCACTATAAAATATTATTATTTCTTTAGATTATGACATAATAGCATAGTTTACATGATTTTAAGGGAAACATACGATAAAAAAAATTCCCGTAAAATGTAAAAGATAAAAAATGGTTATTGTTGGTTATCCTTGAGAGATAGACATATACCATCACGGACTTTTTTGTTGACCTTATTTTGATACATCTCAAAGCACTAGACAATACGCATTTTCATTAAACAGTATTGTATTTTTTTTATTTATTTAACTTTAATGCACAAAAAAATTTGTACATGTGGCGGACTTAATATCTTGCCGCGTTATTTACCAGGCAACCATGAGTGGTGCAGCGAAAGATTATTGGCGGTGCACTAATATAAATAAGAAATGTCAAAAAAAGATATATAAATACAAAGCAAAATATACATTTCTATAAAAAAATAACAATATACATACATAAATATATAACCCATAAATGTATAAATAAATACATAATGACCCGATAATCAAATTATAAGTACAGTCTCAAATTGAAAGTAAGAAAAACAGAAAATATAGAGAGAACTACAGGGATATAACAGAAAGATGTTTAAAAAAGGAGAAGGACAGTAAAAAAGTTACAAATTTAAATAATATTCCCGCAATTTCTGTTTAAATGAATTTATTACATTATTATATATATTAGGCATACGACTAGCCTTATGACTGTTACTTTTTTTTTTAATCTATACATCTATACATGTAAATAAAATTGGAGTGTCTGTTTGTAATATTGAAATAACCGTTTTTACTACTTGCATATGAATATAAATCCGGTACATACACCAAAATAACATATTTTACAAGTTTTGTCTGTCTGTCTGTCTGTTTGTTCCGGTTAATCTCTGAAATAGCTGGACCGATTTTGACGGGACTTTTTTTGGCAAGTAGCTGATGTAATAAGGAGTAACTTACGCTACTGTTATTTTAGAAAAATAAAATAAAATTTCACGCGGACGAAGTCGCTGGGGCCAGCTAGTCTATAGATATACCGAGATTTAATATTTAAGTTGCTATTATGTTGTTGACAAAATTTTACTGTAATGTTACTATTACGTTATCCTACACAATTTGTATTATTTTGGATGAATAAATAAATAAATAAATAATAATCTATACATCTATACATACAAATAAAATTGGAGTGTCTGTTTGTAATATTGAAATAACCGTTTTTTACTACATGCATATGAATATATATAAGGTACATATACCAAAATAACAATTTTTATAATTTTAGTCTGTCTGTCTGTCGGTCTGTTTGTTCCGGCTAATCTCTGAAATGGCTGGACCGATTTTGACGGTACTTCTTTTTGGCAGGTAGCTGATTTATAAGGAGTAACTTAGGTTACTTTTATTTTAGAAAAATAAAGTTTAATTCCACGCGGACGAAGTCGCGGGAACAGCTTGTTTTTAATAAAAACATCTTTTTTGTGGTACTTGAGAATGTTGAAGCCTGTTGTTTGTAATATTGAAATAACCGTTTTTTACTACTTGCATATGAATATAAATACGGTACATAATACACCAAAATAACATATTTTACAATTTTTGTCCGTCTGTCTGTTTGTTCCGGCTAATCTCTGAAATGGCTGGACCGATTTTGACGGGACTTTTTTTGGCAGGTAGCTGATGTAATAAGGCTACTACCTAGTAACTTAGGCTACTTTTATTTTAGAAAAATAAAGTTAAAAACCACGTGGACGAAGTCGCGGGAACAGCTAGTGTATAATATATTAGAGATACCTACGTGTTTTTTTATTGATGACTAGCTGTACACGGGATTTCGTCCGTGTGGAATTTAACTTTATTTTTCTAAAATATAAGAAGTTAAATTCCACGCGGTACAGCTAGTTGTCGGTAGTCTAGCGATTTAGCTAGCACACTGCTTTGATTCCTGCTTGGTGGTCGAGGGTTCGATTCCTCGCACGCTGCAAACATTTGTATTCATGAGTATGATTGTTTGTAACGGTCTGGGTGTTTTCTATGTATAGATAATATATATGTATTTACGAAAAAAATCTTTGTATTTATATCAGTTGTCTAGTACCCATAACATAATCTTCAGCTAGCTTAACTTGGGTCTAGATGAAGCTGTGTGAATTGTCCTGAGATTACTATTATTATTAATTGGTACACAGGTAAACTACTAACTAGGCCATATTGGTGTTGTTTGTTATGGTGAAAAAACTAGTATATATGTAAGTTACACGTACAATTTCAAAGACTTATTTCTTCAAAACTACTGGCTATTCTGAAATAAAACTTTAGGGTTTGTATATGTAATGTTTGCATATAAAATATGATTAAAGGTTACCAGTGTATTTACACTTTTACTGAACAAACAGAGTTGTTTAATAGTGAAAATATTGTGTGGAAGACATCAATTACTTTCAGTACATGTATAGCTTTTCTCTTTTCCTAATTATTATTATTATTAAGTTTAAAGTGGTTGAATTTTACGTAAGGGGTATTTATACATTATTTCTAATTTACCATTTATTTTAAGTTTTTTAAACTCTATTCATCGAGACCTATCTAATGAGTCCAAACACGATATTTCTGCTGTAAGTTTTCGAAGAGTATGTTCATCATCTGATAATACTGGTGCCAGCATGAAGTCAAGGTTAACAGATAACTAATTACTTTTATTTCGTCAAAATCTTTAGATTACGTATAATAAATTCATAATATCGCTACCTATTCAAATCAAAACAAGTATTAGGTACTTCATGTACTAGTATATAAATTCATCAACACACAAGTAAATGATTTTTAAATATATTCAGAGCCAAAAAATCTTTGTGCATTTAAAAAAAATTGCCGATACGGATTCACTATTGCAGGAAATTGTTGAAAAAATATATATCGCGTATAGGTATCTACTACTATCGACGAATACATTTGGCAACAACGCGCAACATATGCGATGTTGCCGTTCCGGCCGAGACCATGCCGGAACGGCAACATCGCATATTAGAATACAAAGATAGTGATAGAAAGAGAGAGACAGTGGAATCAGCAATATCTACGGATCGTGGCTGGATCAACTAAGTGTGCAAGTTTATATAAATGTATATATATATATATACATTTGTCTTTAATTCAAAGGAAATATAAATAATGAACGCATCACATTTAAAACAGTATAAATAGTTAATAATTTAATAATAAGTTAATAGTTTAATAAGTACGTACGTAATATTATCACATGGTAACAGCACGTATTATGGCAAAAATAAACATCGGCTGATTTGAAAAGATTTATTATAGTAATAATAGTAATCTCAGGACAATTCACACAGCTTCATCTAGACCCAAGTTAAGCTAGCTGAAGATTATGTTATGGGTACTAGACAACTGATATAAATACAAAGATTTTTTTCGTAAATACATATATATTATCTATACATAGAAAACACCCAGACCGTTACAAACAATCATACTCATGAATACAAATGTTTGCAGCGTGCGAGGAATCGAACCCTCGACCACCAAGCAGGAATCAAAGCAGTGTGCTAGCTAAATCGCTAGACTACCGACAACTAGCTGTACCGCGTGGAATTTAACTTCTTATATTTTAGAAAAATAAAGTTAAATTCCACACGGACGAAATCCCGTGTACAGCTAGTCATCAATAAAAAAACACGTAGGTATCTCTAATATATTATACAGTAGCTGTTCCCGCGACTTCGTCCACGTGGTTTTTAACTTTATTTTTCTAAAATAAAAGTAGCCTAAGTTACTAGGTAGTAGCCTTATTACATCAGCTACCTGCCAAAAAAGTCCCGTCAAAATCGGTCCAGCCATTTCAGAGATTAGCCGGAACAAACAGACAGACGGACAAAAATTGTAAAATATGTTATTTTGGTGTATTATGTACCGTATTTATATTCATATGCAAGTAGTAAAAAACGGTTATTTCAATATTACAAACAACAGGCTTCAACATTCTCAAGTACCACAAAAAAGATGTTTTTATTAAAAACAAGCTGTTCCCGCGACTTCGTCCGCGTGGAATTTAACTTTATTTTTCTAAAATAAAAGTAACCTAAGTTACTCCTTATAAATCAGCTACCTGCCAAAAAGAAGTACCGTCAAAATCGGTCCAGCCATTTCAGAGATTAGCCGGAACAAACAGACCGACAGACAGACAGACTAAAATTATAAAAATTGTTATTTTGGTATATGTACCTTATATATATTCATATGCATGTAGTAAAAAACGGTTATTTCAATATTACAAACAGACACTCCAATTTTATTTATATGTATAGATGTATAGATTATTATTTATTTATTTATTTATTCATCCAAAATAATACAAATTGTGTAGGATAACGTAATAGTAACATTACAGTAAAATTTTGTCAACAACATAATAGCAACTTAAATATTAAATCTCGGTATATCTATAGACTAGCTGGCCCCAGCGACTTCGTCCGCGTGAAATTTTATTTTATTTTTCTAAAATAACAGTAGCGTAAGTTACTCCTTATTACATCAGCTACTTGCCAAAAAAAGTCCCGTCAAAATCGGTCCAGCTATTTCAGAGATTAGCCGGAACAAACAGACAGACAGACAGACAAAACTTGTAAAATATGTTATTTTGGTGTATGTACCGGATTTATATTCATATGCAAGTAGTAAAAACGGTTATTTCAATATTACAAACAGACACTCCAATTTTATTTACATGTATAGATGTATAGATTAAAAAAAAGTAACAGTCATAAGGCTAGTCGTATGCCTAATATATATAATAATGTAATAAATTCATTTAAACAGAAATTGCGGCAACATTATTTAAATTTGTAACTTTTTTACTGTCCTTCTCCATTTTTCACATCTTTCTGTTATATCCCTATAGTTCTCTCTATATTTTCTGTTTTTCTTACTTTCAATTTGAGACTGTACTTATAATTTGATTATCAGATCATTATGTATTTATTAGATATTAACTATTATATTATGCATAAAAAATATTTGTAATAATAAAGAAAATACATTTAAAATGTTTTACTTGTTGTGTTAGTTATTTATAAGATCTTACTATAATTGTTAGCTGCTTTACAATTTAGAAAGTACAATAGGTAATGTAAATTAAAATTAATTGAATACTTAACAACGTTTTGTTCGATTAAATTCATTTAATTATTAAAATAGTTAATTTAAAATTAGAATAAAGACAAAAAAAAAATAACAAAAAAAAAATCGGTGGCGGGAATCGAACCTTGAGCGTCCGTTTGGTAAGTTGATTTGAAATTCAAAGGCTTATTTCTTCGAAATTACTGGTCATTTTGAAATAATACTTAGGGTTCGCATACCCTTATCGGATACTACTACTACACGGAGTTTCGTCAAAATAAAATATCTAGGTTAGGTATAATAAATTCATAATTAATAGACCGTTACGGTATCTGTATATATTCGGATCAAAACAAGTACTATGAAATAAGAACGAGTATATAAATTGATTAACACAAGTAATTGATTTTTGAAATATATTCAGAGCCAAAAAGTCTTGTTTCTTTATTTATGTACTTGTTAGATGCGACAGCGACTTTGTTTTATACTATACTATGTAATGATTGATATACCTAAAATAAATAAAATATCTGAGGTTTGGACAAAAACTCAAAGGGTAATTTATTTTGAAAAAGTATTTTGAAAATACCTATTTTGCTTTTAGTGTTATAGTACTTTAACTGTTATGTTTTAAGTAACAATGTTTAATTATAATTAATACTACTGCACCAACACTCCGATCGTGCAAAAAAATTTGCTGTTTCATTATTTTTTAGTTCAATTAGTGGTCTACCTAAGTCCTGGGCTAAGGGGGGGAGAGTCGTGACGCCCCCATGACTCCCATGACCTCCATGACGCTCCCCCTGGATCCGCCGTTGCGTCTTCTCTTTATTCGCTCAGTAACTTTGTTACAAAAGAAAAGATTCCCGTCCAAAAAATAATAAGTATTGAGGTTTGATCTGGAGTCACGTTACTCCAGACTGATTTCTATAAATATTTAGATTAGATAGACTATTATTCTTGAAATACTAGCTAGACATTATTAAGTTACTGTAGCCATAATGTAGTAGCCCAAACGTGCCAATGAGGAAGCCCTTGGCAAATGCTGCACCCTGATTGGCCCGTTTGAATTGGATCAAGAACTGCTCGTATGCCAAAAAGGTGGATTTGTATAAAATCGTGTATAAATCGCTTAATTATTATTATTACTCGTCGTGACAGTTGTGGCTCAAAACGGATCAACATTTATATATGGTCAGCTGGCATTAGATCAACAAAAGGCCTCCGGATCAACAAGTGAAAATGGATCAACAAAAAACTACCTATACGGCACGTCTGAGCCACAAAGTGCCCAAGGGGATATTTATATATATATATATATATATATATATATATATATATATATATATATATATATATCTACTTACGTAGTGTATTACACGTTGTAATTATCAATTACAATATATACGGAAAACACAAAGTTTGTTTTATGGTGTTTCTTTCAAAGATAAAAGCACTAGTTTACGTTAATTATAATCACGTGAATATGTAACTCTACCTCAATATTTTTATTTAATTCTTTACTTTAAGAATCTTTTTAATTAATTCGTATCGTAGTTAGTTCCACTGTATTGTAAATTCTAAAATATCAATGGGAAGACTCCGTAATAGTTTTGTTCAATTGGGGACCGAAGCTTCGTCCACCTGTTTCACGCGTTACATTGCGACACGGACGCGTGTTCGTGATATCGTGGTACGGGGAGAACGAGCGAGCGCTGGAGGTCGATCGGCGATACGTAAAACTATCGGGGAGCCGCCTGCATATATACAAGAGTTGCCTATGTTCAGGGGCCTCTCTTATGAATGGTTATCATTCAAGGCAAGCTACGAAGATACACAGCAATACTTCTCGAAGATAGAAAACGTAGCACGCCTGCGAAAATGTATAAAGGGACCAGCACTAGACGCCGTGAGCAGCCTACTCCTGAGTCAACATGAACCAAATGTCATCATAGAAGCACTGGAAAGAAGATTCGGAAGACCAAAAGCACTCATACTCATCGAGATGGATAGAATCAAGTCACTGAGCAAGATCACCGATAACCCACGGGATCTCTGCGTGTTCGCCGACAAAATAGCGAACACAGTCGCTACGATTGAAGCACTGAAGAAAACACAATATCTACACAGCCCAGAAATGACACGTCTCATCATAGAGAAGCTCACACCTATAATAAAAAATAAATGGTACGACTACGCGCTGAAAAAGGAAGACATCCCGGAATTGAAGAAAATGTCTGTCTTCCTAAACGAAGAGGCAGACAAATGTGCAGCGTACGCCGCGCCGGAACGTCTCGTTGAGAGCGAGACGGCAACAAGGGAGAGAGCGAGACGGAAGATCGAACATTCATTTGCTACTAATATGAAGCAAAACAATGAAAATGTATGTCCGCTGTGCAAACGCAACCATCAGCTGCCTGACTGCGAGCAATTCAATAACATCCACGTTAATTCAAGATGGGAAACTGCAAAGAAGAATAACATATGCTACAAGTGCCTGAGAAGTAAACATCGACGCGCCGTCTGCAGAGCTCCATGGTGTGGCAAATCTGGATGCCACATGAAACACCATCACTTGTTGCATCATGACAGAAAAGAAGAGGACCAGCTTCAACAACCACCAGAAGAGCATGGGGTGGTAACTTTTACGATGGAAGGCAATGAAGAATGACTCCGACGTCGCGCCTATCTGAAAATAGTACCTGTCATATTGCAAGGGCCGAAGAGCAAGATAGAAACATACGCTCTTCTCGACGAAGGCAGCACCGTGACACTCATCGATACATCGGTGGCTGACATGCTGGGTATTGATGGTCCGGCAAACACGATGTGGATACAGGGCGTCGGCGCCATGGTCAAGCATGAACACAGCAAGACAACCAGCGTGAAAATCAAGGGCAAACACTCTTCAACCATCTTCAAGCTAGATCAAGTCCGCACAGTGGATCGACTGGATATCACTACCCAATCGGTCGTCGACAGCGACATAAAGGAGTGTGGTCACCTGAAAGAAATACAAGAAGAACTCGTCTACCACCGTGCCTCCCCCAAGTTATTAATAGGACAAGATAACTGGGATCTCATCGTGTCAAGAGAAGTACGGGCGGGACGTCGTGACCAACCGGTAGCATCCTACACGCTACTAGGTTGGGTTCTGCATGGTTGCAAGACGTCTCTCAGCAACCCGGTGACTTTCTGCGGGCACCTGGTGGAGAAGAAAGATGACGTCAACATAGAAGAAATGATGAAAAATTACTTCAAGCTGGAGTCACTATGCATCGAACCCAGAAAACCAAAAAATGATCCAGAGCAGCGAGCTTTGAAAATACTAGAACGAGAAAGTCGCCGTCTTCCGAATGGAAGATATGAAACTGGGCTACTTTGGCGAGAAGACAGCATGAAAATACCGACCAATTACACCGAAGCAAGAAAACGCCTGCATAACCTCGAAAAGAGATTAGACAGAGATGAAAACCTGAAAATTAAATACAACGAACGAATCAATAACCTAATCACGTCGGGGTATGCAGAGCACGCCAAGACACCGCCAGCTGAAGACAGAACATGGTACCTGCCACACTTCCCGGTTGCGAACCCAGCGAAGCCACACAAGCCGCCGCGACTGGTGCATGACGCCTCCGCTAAGACTGCAGGTCTCAGCCTAAACGACCTGCTGCTTTCTGGACCTGACCTGTTGCAATCACTGCCTGGGGTGGTGATGAGGTTCACACAGTACGCCTACGGAGTCTCTGCAGATATCAAAGAGATGTTTATGCAAGTAAAAATTAAGAAAGAAGACCGCGACGCGCTCCGTTTCCTGTGGAGAGGTGACCGGCGGGAGGGCGACCCACACGAGTACCGCATGACGTCATTAATATTCGGAGCGACGTCATCACCCTGCACCGCTCTGTATATAAAAAACCGCAACGCTTTTTTTTTTTTCGGACTACTCTAATGCTGTTGGCCGTAGCTGGCCTTTACAGCTTCACCGGACGTTATGGGGCGAGTGCAGATGGCACTCCAAACCCGCGGAAGGACTTATGGAGCGGCTGAAGGCCAACTCCTGCCCGACGGATACGACTTTAGTCTGAGGGCACCACTAGGGGTTCGAACCTCGGCTCAGGCCGTCGTAATTTCGATCCCCGTTTGAATTGGACGGGGGATCGATCGGAGGGGCGCCCGGGCGCGCAAGCGCCCGGTTGAATGCGCGATATTGTGGTGTGTTTGAGGTCGTCGTATTCACCGGCGAGGACGGTGTCGTATGTGTGTAAAAGTGTGGTCGGGGTGGAACGGGTGGGCCCGTGGTGAGGTTACCTGCCGTTATGGGGTCGTCGGGATCAATGAGAATGTGCCTTGGGCGACGTTGTCGCGTATGTCGGATATTACTCCTCGGGCGTAGTCGACCGCACTGACTATAAGCGGGTTAGGGTGGGATTGGGCAGAGTCGAAGTAGCGTTGAGACGCTTCCTTCATAAACTGCTTGATGGAGGGCAGATTAAGATCACGTTGGAGATCTACGCTGCGAACGAACCACGGCGCACCGGTGGCTCGACGCAGAAACCTATTCTGTATGACCTGTAGTCTGTTGATTAAACAGTAGGGTATGTGGGCGAATACGGGACTAGCGTAGGTCATGATGGGACGGATGCAAGCCTTGTATAATGTCAGCTTGTTGCGAAGCGACATTTTACTGTGCTTGTTAATAAAAGGATAGAGTCGCCCTAGTATAAAGGCGGCTCGGTCGCGGACACGCTTGATGTGAGGACGAAACGTTAGTTTCCTATCTAGGGTGACGCCGAGATATTTCGTTTTCGAAACCCACGGGATGTTTTGGCCGAATAGTTCGATCGGGTGATTCATAGAGTCGAATTCCCTGCTAAAGTACACTGCTGCACTTTTTTCGGGATTGACTTCTATGCGTCACCGACGGAACCATTCGCCCAGCATGGTTACGGCTTTCTGAATCCGTCTGGCTATTGTCGCATGGGACTTGGCGGATGTAAATAGAGCCATGTCATCGCAAACAGCGATATTTCTACTTTTAAGTCGGAGAATTTAGGGATGTCGTTGGTGTACAACGAGTAGAGTTGGTGTACATCGGAGAGAGGACGGCGCCCTGAGGGACGCCGGCTTGTATGGGGTGCGGGTCGGATAACGCTCCGTTTATACGGTAGCGATAAGAGCGATTCGACAGGAAGTCTCGTACAATGAGTACTAGCCTGTCGGGGACACCTAACTGATGAAGCTTGTAAATCAAGCCGTTGTGCCAGACTTTATCGAAAGCCTTAGCCACATCGAAAAATAGGACGCCTGTACCGCCTTTGGGGGACTTGGTGGCGAAGTACAGAGTGTTTTTGTGAATGTGCTCCGTAATGCGGTGCACTTGATGGACGCATGAGTGTTTGGCTCGGAAGCCAAACTGCTCATTGATGAGCAGGCCTTTGGAGTATATAAACTCTTTTAGGCGGGCGAAGAGGAGTCGCTCGTACAGCTTGCCTATAGCCTTGAGGAGGCTGATAGGACGATAACTGGACGGGTCGGATTTAAACCGCAACGCAGAAGACTACGCGCATATATATCCCGACGCCGCAATCGCTATACGAAGAAATCATTATATGGACGACTATCTACAAAGCTTCTCATCAATCTCAGAAGCCAGAAAAATAACAAGAGAAGTCGATTATATACATAAACAAACCGGCTTCGTACTCAGCGGATGGGCATCAAACAATCGCAATACTATCGACGAGTTTATAGCAAGCGAGCGAGACAACACTACAGAAAGCGGGACAAATAGTACAGCGGTTCTGATTGGCGGGAGCGATACTGAGCGAGCTCTCGGCTTGTTATGGGATATAAATGAAGACATAATTGGATTTCAAGTTAACAAAATAAAAACGCCGCAAGATATATTAGAAAACAAACGGATACCAACGAAAAGAGAAGCGCTCAGCATCATCATGGCTCTCTTCGACCCCCTTGGCCTCATATCACCCATCACAACGCCAGCGAAAAGATTACTGCAAGATACATGGCGCTATAAAACAGGCTGGGATGAATCGCTACCAGAAGAACTGCAGCCAGCATGGAGTACTTGGTTGACATCATTGCGCACTGTACACAAGATACGCATACCACGATGCTATGACGTCACACCAGTGGTCACCCATCATCTACATACCTTCGTGGATGCCAGTGAAGAGGCGTACGCCGCGGCAGTGTACTGGCTGTCACAAAGAGCCGACGGTACCACACATGTCACCTTGGCCGCCGCTAAAAGTCGCGTCGCACCGCTCAAGCCCGTCTCAATCCCGAGACTTGAACTTCAAGCTGCGTTAATGGGTGCGCGCCTCGCACATACCGTGGCGGAGGAGCACGACTACGAAATAGCGAGTAAAACATACTGGAGCGACTCTCGGACAGTCCTAGCATGGATAAGGTCAGAACCAAGGGCCTTTAAGACCTTTGTGGCTCACCGCCTGGCTATTCATTTTTCTTTGTTGTGTCTTCTATTACAGAAGACACAACAAAGAAAAATGAATGGCGGTGGGTCCCTACACATGAAAATGTAGCTGATGATGCCACCCGAGGTATACCAAGCGAATTCGGACCACAGCACAGATGGTTCAACGGGCCATCATTTTTACATCAGCCAGAAAACGAGTGGCCGCGAGAAACGAGGACAGCGATATCAGTCAAGGGCGAAGAGCGAGAGAGATGCCATGTGACCGTTACAAGTACGGCTCACGCACACTTACCTGACATCGACCGATTCTCGCGGTGGCTGCCGCTCATCAAATGGAGTGCGCGCGTGCTACAATTTGTTGATCTCTGTCGACCTCAAAGAAATATTGTAGCCGCCACTAAGAAACGAACCAAGAAGAATGAAAAGGGCGATGTTGACTGGAGAAAAAAGAATAATGAAAAAATCATAACAAGAAATGGAAGAACGAAAATAACGACGCCCAGCATCCCGGTGCCAGCGCAGTACCTACTTGAAGCCGAGAGAATGTGGATGCGAGCCTGCCAGGAAGATAGTTTCGGGAATGAAATATTACGAATAAAAAAGGGAAGTCCATTTAATAAACAAGACAGACTGACAGCGCTAAGTACCTACATCGACACAACCGGAATGCTGCGATTAAGAGGACGAATTACAGCAACATCGAACGTAGAAAAATATGTACTCAACCCACCCGTGTTAGACGGGAAACACAGATATACACGTCTGTATATACAACACATACACGAAACAATGCACCACGGCGGTATAGAAGCGGTAGTGAATGAGCTACGGCAGCGGCTGTGGGTTGTAAACATAAGACCCACAGTACGGAACGTCATCAAGGGGTGTCTGGTCTGCCAGATAAGAAGAAAGAAGCCAGCAAGTCCATCGACCGGTGACCTGCCTGCCGCCCGCCTAGCGCATCACGCTCGCCCCTTTACCTACACAGGGCTGGACTACTTCGGCCCCATTGAAACCACAGTCGGACGGCACCGAGAAAAACGGTACGGCGCCCTCTTCACGTGTATGACATCACGAGCCATACACATTGAAGTGGTGCATACCCTCGGCACTCATTCAGCCATCGCCGCCCTAAGGAGATTCATGGCTCGGCGAGGTTGTCCGACGGAAATATGGAGCGACAACGCTACGTGTTTCAAGGCAGCTAAAAAGGAACTCAAGGCGGCTATGGCAGCACTAGAAGAGGAGGCCACCAACCGCAGCATCGCGTGGAGGTACATCCCACCCGCTGCTCCCTTCATGGGCGGGGTATGGGAACGCATGGTGCGGTCAGTAAAGGAAGCCTTACGAGTTACGCTGCACGAGCGTTATCCCACAGACGAGACATTGGTGACCCTGCTAGCCGAGGTGGAGAATACAGTCAACTCCCGACCTCTCACTCACGTGTCCGTCACACCGAGCGATCCGGAGGCATTAACACCGACCCATATCCTGATCGGCCCTAACTCACACGTGTCTAATCCCGGAGTGTTCAACAAAGGAGACATGAACGCACGACATCATTGGCGACGAGCACAAGCGTTAGCAGATGAGTTCTGGAGGCGCTGGGTGGTGGAATACCTACCCTTACTTCAACACCGGCGGAAGCCCCGAGGTACCGGTGTCCCCCCCAAGGTTGGCGACATAGTCAT
Organism: Achroia grisella; assembly: GCF_030625045.1. Lineage (NCBI taxonomy): Eukaryota > Metazoa > Arthropoda > Insecta > Lepidoptera > Pyralidae > Achroia > Achroia grisella. The sequence continues at coordinate 94,298 of NW_026712807.1, read as the reverse complement.
CATATGCGACCCCAACCTACCCCGAAATACATGGCCACGGGGACGCATTGTGAAGACCTACCCCGGGAAAGATAACCCCAACACGGTGCGAGTGGTAGACATCACAACGAGCAACGGGCGCACCCTGAGAAGACCAACAAAACGAATCGTCGTGTTACCAGTAGAATCGCAGGATTGCGACGGCGGGAGAAATGTACACGACGGAATCAATTAGAAAATAAGTTTTAGCTGTAATTAGTATAAAAAGTTATCCTCAATAAAATATATAATATAGTGTTTTTTATTGCCCTAGATATAAGTAATTAGTATAAGCAGAATTTGTATATAAGTAAGATAATTTTTTTAATAATAATAAATCACACGCAACGTACAGTTGCAGTAGGGAAGGCCAACCGTCGGGCGTCTATATAAAGAGCGCGGCCGCGCAGCGGTCCGCATTCACTGGCGAGACAGCGACGCGATAGGTGCCTTCCTACTAAGTGCAAACAACCGAGCATTTTTACTTCGCCGTCCGACCATACGACTAGGGATCCTATAGTACATAGTCCTGTCACCATCAGGTTGGACTAAACAGTACTGTTTCCCTTTAATTTTGCTACTTATTGTCCAATCTTGACTCCATGAGTCATGAAGACAAGGCAGTTAGATCATGGCAAAAGTTTTTATAAGGAAAAAGATCTTCAGATAATATAGCTTCATTCCAAAGCAAATCTGCTTTTTCGTTGCCCCGAATGCCACAGTGACCCGGAATACAAACGAAAGATACAATATGTCCTTTGAGACGAATGCTATTCAACATATCTCGGATATAAAAAATTAGAGGACACTGTTTAGATGATTTGAATGGACATTTAATTAGAGCTTGAAGAGCACTTTTAGAGTCCGTAAATATAACAGTTTGCTTAAGATTAAAAATTTTAATATATTCTACTGCTTTAAAAATTCTATTGCATTCACCAGTAAAAACAGAGGTCTCTGGTGGAAATTTAATTTTCTGAATTATATGAAATTGTGAGTGGTAAATTCCTACACTAATATTTCCTGTATGTGAGTGTTTCGATGCGTCACAATAAATTTGATGATGGCTTTCCCATTTAGAGTTTACTACTTGATTAAACATTGCATTTAGATTAGGATGTTCTTTTTCTATGTTAATATCAAAATGAACGTCAGGGGTAAAAGTTAAAGATTCATATGCTGAACTAAATAATGGAAGACAGGGAGATCGATGAGTGGGAGCTCGGATGGCAGTAAAAGTTCTGTAACTTTTTACTAAGCAAGGTAGAGATTTATGAGACCAATAGGATGATGAAGAAACAAGATCAGAGAGCGATTGCAGTTTAGGGATCAGAGGATGGTTAGAAAACTGTAAAACACGAAATAAAAATTTATTAGATAAATACTGACGCCTTAAATACAATGGAGGATCACAACATTCTACTTGCATCGCATTATTGGGACTAGATTTCATGGCGCCCAATATAATCCTTAGAGCTTTAGCTTGAATATTATCCAATTTTTTTAGGGCTGTAGCATTAGTAGGTTCCAAAATAAATGTACCGTAATCCATAACACTCCTTATGAGAGCATGTTAGGGAATTTACTCTCTGCTACCAAAATGTTAGGGAAAGTACTATGTATATATATAGGGAAAAATATTTGGAAACGTCTGTCTCGTACCTGTATGGTTCTGCGGATTTCTTGAGCTTCAGGGTCTCGAAGATATCTTCGCTAGCTTTCCAGTTTCACAGTAGGTTTAACACAGTTCTAATTTATTTTAATTCACAACCCAATGCGCGCGCGCGTCAAGGCCGCTGTACGCTCAGTTCAGTACTGTGTAAGGGAGGGGAAGGAAAAGCGCGGGAACAGAAAACTAACGGACTCTAATATAATAATCTGTGGTTACGATGATACAGGGTAGATTTTGAACAGAGCATTATATATTAATTTTAATTGAAATGGATGGGATCCCCACCACACACTCGTAAGGCATCTTAGAATATTAAGAAGTCGTTCACATTTAGCTGAAACGTATTTACAATGTGGTAAACCAGATAATTTAGAATCGAGAATTATGCCTAAAAATTTTATTTTTGTCTTTACTTTTTTTTATCGTGTGATCTTTCCATGACGACGGAATATTCCTGTAGGGTACTTGGAAAATAAATCAGTTAGCATCCAACTCGGCCTTTCATTGTTACTCCATTGGCGCAGTCGGCATTTAAATACGTTTAAAGTGATTACTTTTAAAGTTTATACGCGATTGTGACACTATAATGTTGGCGCGCAAGCGACGACTGTGGACGACTGCGGGGTCTGCGGGCGCCGCCGGGCATCATCATCCGGGTCGTCCGCTGGTCCTAACTGGACCGCTGGGTACGGGCCCCGAGCTTGCGCTCCTTGCCCGGGCATTCTGCTGGGGTGAACCACCCCAGCGTCGTTCTTTTACCGGCCGACCTGCCGGCCGGCCGGAGAGCGGCTGCTCCTTAGCAGCCGCCTGTGGGCGTTGTGTGGCGGGAATCATTCTTTCGCTCGCCGAGCCGGCGTAACGCCGCCACGTCACGTAAATGACGTGATCACTCGGAGAGTAGGTCGCGCGGGAGCGCGCGAGTGGCGTCGTGGGCGCGCGTCAACCGGACGACGAACTGCTCCACCGATGGGACCTTGAGGTCGCGGGCGATCACGTCATTACGGACGTACCGTCCGGCATTTGTGCACAGACGGAAGGCAGCGTTTTGTTGGACCTGCAGTCTCCGTCGCTGGAGGCCGAGTACAGTGCGTACCATGCGGAGGCAGCATATGTGAGCCGCGAACGAATGTAGGTCATATAGATGCCTACCTTCGTCCGCAGCTGCAGTCTGGATTGTAGGACCGGTAGCAGCATAGCGCGCGCGGCCTGGCTTGGGTCACCGGCCCGGTCCACCTGCGGCGTCATACGCAGCGACCGGTCGATTTCTACCCCAAGGTAACGCACTGTGCGTTCCCACTGTATGGGCTGGCCTCTCAGTAAGAGGGGCGGCGGGCATTTGCACCCGGGGCGGGTAAGCAGCGCCACCGTTTTACCCACGTTAACGGTGGTACGCCACTTATCCAGCCACTCGGGGAGCAGGTCCAACAGCCGCTGCATTTTGCGAGCGGCTGCGTAGGCTCGGCGAGACGACGTAAGAAAGGCACTGTCGTCGGCAAACAGAGCGAGGACGACATCCCTCTCTCCCTCTCGGAGCTCATCCCTCAAGGTGGGGATGTCGTCTGTGTACGTCGCGTAGAGCGCTGGCGAAATGCAGCTGCCCTGCGGGACTCCGGCGGCGATTGGGCGTGTGGTAGAGTCACAGTTCTCGACCGAAACGTAGAAGCTCCGGCCCGAGAGGAACGAGTCCACTACTCGCACGTATGCTGACGGCGTGTTGGTGTCGAGCAGCTTTGACACCAAACCGTCGTGCCAAACGCGGTCGAACGCTTTCTCTATGTCAAGAAATACGCCGACCGTGTAGTGGCCGTGGTTGTGCTCGACAGCCATGTGGTGGAGTACGCGCGTCAGCTGCAAATTCGTCGAGTGTCCGCCTCTGAAACCGAACTGCTCGTCGCGAGGCGACAGAGTCGGTCTCAGGCGGCGGAGCAGGAGGCGCTCGAACGACTTTGCTACGTGCGAGAGCAGAGTGATGGGCCGGTAGCTTGCCGGCAGGCGCTTGTCCTTGCCGGGTTTCAGGAGGACTATGACTCTACCCAACTTCCAGTTGGTAGGGAAGTGGCCGGTCCGGAGTATGCCGTTGTAGAGCCTCGCTAGACACGCTAGGGCTCTACGGGGCAGCTGTGCGAGCGCTGCGGTGCTGATCCCGTCCGCTCCGGGCGCTTTGCGCTTCGGTAGACGGCTGACTAGCCGCCTTACCTCGCCGGGCGAGACGAAGCTCACCTCGGTAACGTCCGGCGACGGAGCGGTACGGAATTCACATACGCGACGTACGACTCGCTCGTGGTGCTCGACGACAGTGCTGGGTGCGTCGGCGGCGATTGGATTGGCCGTGAATTGCCCCTCCAAGTGCTGTGCCAGGATTTCTGCCCGGTCTTGGGCTGCGTAACGACGTCTGCCCGTCTCGTCAAGGAACGGGCAGACGGGGGGTCGTGCATTGGTGAGCTGTCGATTGAGTTGGTGCAGGTTGGTTTCGTGTTCGCCGGCCCGGGATATGACACCCTCCCAGGCGGCTCCACGCCAATCCCGCACTCCCTCCGACAGCTCTGCAGCCAGGCAGTTGAGCCCACGCTTGACCCGCGGGCAGCGGGTTCGGGCCCATAGGCGACGGAGATTCTTTTTCCGGGCGAGTTTTTCGCGCAGATGGTGTGGCAATTCCTCTCGACGGCGAGAAGCCACGTTTATTGTGGTAGTTGCCGCCTCCACTGCGGTGCGAATTCGCTCCGTTATGAGTGTGGAGGCGGCTTCGACACCCTCTGGCGATGATAGTTCGCCGTCGAGGTGTAGATGCTCCAATTCTGCGCGAAAAACACGCCAATCCATCCGCCGCCTCGACGGTCTCGTCGGTGTGGTGGTGGTGGAGAGGTCAAGCGTGGCTAGAACTGGGAGGTGCTGCGTGTCAAGGTCGTACAGCACCTCCAGTAAGACCGGGCAAGGCACAGCCTGCACTAGGGCAATGTCCAGAACGTCTGGGCTATGTGTGGGATTTGAGGGTACGTGGGTTGGGTGCGCTGGGCCCAACACCTCGTACCCGTGGATCTGCGAATCCTGGAGGAGTCTTCGACCTATCGGCGAGCACAAACGGGAACCCCAAGCCGTGTGCTTCGCGTTTAGATCGCCCATAAGCAGGGTGGGACTCCTCCCATCCAGAACGTTCCGGACATCGGAGGGGCTGAATTCCGGTCCCGGGGGACGGTAACCTGCCAGGACCTTCAGTTCCGCGCCGTCGACGTTGATGCTTACTCCTATGGAGCGCATGACGCGGAACTCGGGGCGCTCTAACTCCACGTGGACCACGTCTCGACGGACTAGTACCGCCGTACCGCGGTACGCAATGCCCGCCGATGACGTTTCGTCGCGTCTATACACGTGGTAGTTAGGCACCCTCAACGTCTCCTTTTCTGTGAGCTTCGTTTCACCCAGGAGTATGATGTGCACATCCTGGGTGCGAGCTAGGAGACGGAGGTCCTGGACTTTATCCTTTATTCCCCCGGGGTTCCAGTACACAATGCGCAGGCTAGTACCCGCCATTTCTGTATTGTTGGATTTTGGCCAATCCGTTTAATGCCGCCGACTTTGTGTCCGCGCCGGCCGCGAGCGTAGTAAGCAGCTCCGTCAACAGGCTAATAAGCATGTTCAGTGCTCTGTCGACGGGCGCTTGTGTGAAGGGCGCGGGCGCGGCGTGTGCCGAACGCGACTCGGGGTATGTGGTAGGCGCGGGAGGTGCGCGTCTTACGTCCGCCAAAAGCGGCTTGAAAGCCACTCTCGGCACATTGTGTGCCGGTGGCGCCGCCTGGCGGCGACGTGGCGCTGCACGCGGGCCCTGATTTGGGACGGCATGCATGGGAAGGGAGGGGGGTGCGTTGTACGAAAATATTGGGGTGGGATCAGGTAGGAAGGGGATTGGGGTTGATGCCGTCACGGGCTCATCTCCGCGCCTCTTCTTGCCGCGTCTTCGGCGGCGGCGCTTTTTCGTAGCACCGGCGTCGGCGCCTCGTTGCGTCGGTTCGTTAGCCGGCGCCATTAGGTTGGCGCCAGCGGTTTCCTCGACCGTTATTACGGGAGGGGGAGCCTGGGCGACGTATGTACGAGGCGCCGCGGTGGGATTGTTGCGCCGCCGTTGCTGCGCCGTGGGCGCCGTCGACGTCGCAGTGGGGACGGGGGGACGGGGTTTGATTCCCCTCTGCCGGGCCTCTCTTTTGTACACCGGGCACTTCCGGTCGTTGGCGGTGTGCGGCTTTGCGCAATTGGCACAGGTCGGCTTTTGGTCACGCGGCCTGTCGCAGTTCGCCGCCGGGTGCTCCCCACCACAGCGAACGCATTTGACGGGCCGGTGACAATTGGCCGACGCATGGCCGAATGCCTGGCATCTGTGGCACTGAGGCAACACAGATGCCGGCTTCCACGCTTCAACGACGACGCCACGCATGTACAGGAGCTCGTCCACCGCATATAAGCGTGCGAGCTCATCCTTGTCCATGGGGTCGAGTTGAGCGTGGAAGATACAGCCGGGACGACCGCGACGGGCAGGAATACCCCGCACCAGTCGCACTCCGAATCCCTTATCCTGTAGGGCATCCACTATCCTCTCATTGGGGGTGTCGGCGGGGAGGCCCCGTATCGCCACCTTGGTGGGCAGTTCCGAGGCCAGACTGTAGAAGTACCAACTTATAGTTGGGTCCTTCTCGCTGGCTTGTATAAGGTATCTCTGGACGGCTCGGAATTCGTCGTCCGTCCTTGGCAGGAATCTGACCCCACTGCCGAAGGGTCGTGCATTTGGAGCCTCCCCCAGGACGCGCCTAAGCTGCTCGAAGTGGCGCGTCCAATTTGGGAGGCGTTCTGCCACTATGGGGGGGTATTTTCCTCGCCCTGTGGCGGGTTCAGCGCCTGCGTCGGCGTTCCTCGTCTGAGAGGGGATTTTCGGAGCGAGGGCCGGGGCAGCCGAGGTGGCAGGGGCTGGGGTGGCGGGGGCCGAGGTGGCGGGACCCGCCGCTACTGCCGCGAATGACGGCGGGGTTCTCGTTCTAGGCGAGGGGACGGGGGGGAGCATCGGCTCGGGCGATTGTGGCACCGATTCGAGTGCCGCATATGACGTGGCGTCATACTCGCCCCTATCTAGCGTATAGGAGCGAGGTAGCGGCGAGCGCACACGCGAGGGTGCTGGCGAGGGCGCAGGCGAAGGCGCGCGCGAAGGCTCAGGCGAGGTCGCAGGCGACGCATGTACGTCGCCGTAAAAACGCCTGTCTTCCCCTCCCTCCTCGCTCCCGCTATCCGGCGGGGGGGAGGGTGAGCGCGGAGGGGGTGAAGGCTTTCGCCGCACGGTACCCGACTGGGACGGTAGGGGTTCCATTCCGTGCATTGGGTACCGCACGCACTTCTCTTAACACTTGTAATATATATTCTAAAATACATAATCATACAGTCCACAATGTGATATCATTTCACCACCCTAACCGGGCCTAATCAATGGTCCTTCTGCACCGGTATACAAGCCGTCTTAAGCAGAGCCAAGCTGTATATATGCAAGTCAGAAATTTGAAGACCAACACGTCGTGAATAACGGTCGCGAGTTGGACTTCGAGTATCTCTTCGTGGAGTGGAGTCGTCGCACAGCCTACATAGAAAACGATGTCACTTGTGGGAGTATTGCATTGTATTTGAGTGAGTCCGTTCCAACTAGACAACTTTCTTATTTCTTAACGTTGCCGAAAAACTCATTCTTTACTATTCAAAACTGCATTTCTATCCCTCTTTAAATCATTTATTATTTAGCTTTGCCCTTATTTTCTTATACACAGTCACGTATAGCTTACATTACTATATACATTGCATTCTATTAATTTGCGCGCTTAGAAGCAGCTAGTAACAGCCGGTCCGGTGCATCGACCTTGCACTCGACCGTGACCGTCATTGACCGTGCGTGACATTTACCTGCGCTTGCGCTACGGACATAGCTCTTAGTAACAGCCGGTACGGTGCATTGACCTTGCACTTGAACGTGTCATTGACCGTACGCGACCTTCGGCCCCTTCTTTCGGCTTCAGCATTTTCTTAAGACTTTAATATGGCAGATTCTATTAAAACATTAATTAAAAAACCTAGTTCTATGAAGTCTAAAATTACAGTTTTTAACAATTATTTAAATTTAATCAGTAGTAATGCGGATATATCTCATTTGCAACGTTTAGACTTGGAGGAGCGTTTTAATAGGTTCGAGGCCGTGTATTCCGATTTTGATGCATTACAGACCGACATCGAGGTGCTTTCTGACGACGCCGAGGCCGAGTCCACTCTGGCCGACCGTGAGGAATTCGAAAGCCAGTTCTTTCGTGTGGTGGCTCTCGCTCGCAGCCTACTGGCGACTTCGCGCGACGGTGCTGGGTCTGTGGCGGGTTCTAAAGATGCTAATTCAGGTGCACTCAATACAAAACAGAATTTTGTTCGTTTGCCGAAAATTTCCCTACCCTGCTACGACGGATGTTATCAATCCTGGTTGGAGTATAGGGACACATACATCTCACTGATTCACAACAATGCATGTATCGACGACATCAACAAGTTCCACTACTTACGTGCCTCACTTAAGGATAGCGCGGCTTCAATCATTCAAAATATAGACTTCAAAGCAGAGCATTATAAAATTGCGTGGGACTTGTGTGAGCAATATAACAACAACCGTGTCCTTGTGAATAATCACATTCAAGCGTTGTTTGATGTTGAACAGATATCGAGGGAATCAAGTGTGTCACTTAGAGGTCTGGTTGATGTCATTAATAAAAATATAAGGGCACTAACAACTCTAAATCAGCCCACTAATCATTCGGATACCCTCATCATCTTTATAATGGCAAAAAAGCTGGACGTCACAACTAGTCGTAACTGGGAGGAACACAAAAACTCATTAGCTACTGATCCCATTTTATCATTATTTTGTACATTTTTAAATAAAAGGGCTGACTTATTGGAGTCTGTCGAGTAAATTTTCATTAATTGCAGTACTTCAATTGTCGCTTTAAATAATCAAACTAATAATAATAAATCTATCATTACTCATAATAAGAAATCAATTTCTTATAATAAGCAATCTGTCATTAAATGTCCACTTTGCTCTCAAGCACACTCATTATATTCTTGTGAATCTTTTAGGGCCTTATCTATAGAAAATCGCATTCAAAAGGCGAAAGAATATAAAGTGTGCCTAAATTGCTTACGCTTAGGCCATAACGCAAAATATTGCAAATTAACTCATTGCAAATATTGCAAAGTTAAACATAATACACTTTTACATATAGAAATAAATAGTACAATCCCATCTCATCATGTTCTGCCTTCTGCATCGCCTTCTCTGTCAAATGATGTCGCTTTATCAGCCGATACTATGCAGCTTGCTACTTCTGCGCATTGTCTACTTTCCACAGCATTGGTGAACGTGACCAACGCTACGGGCAACAAGTGCACGGCACGTCTACTGCTGGACAACGGTAGCACGGCGAACTTTGTTACGCAGAGCCTGTCGGAGAAACTGGGTTTGTCACAACGCGGTACGAGCACCAAGGTAACGGGTATAAATAGTCACGTATCTATAAGTACACAGTCTTGCAACCTCACCATAGAGTCTTTATGCTGTGCTTACAAAATTGATATCGAGTGTCACATTTTGCCTGAAATTACAAAGGTCTTACCGTCTTGGTTTGTGCATGTCAGGCATGTCCCTATCCCTGCAGGTCTTCAGTTAGCGAACCCGAATTTTAATATTCCGTCGGTCGTAGACATTCTGGTAGGGGCCGAAGTATTTTGGGATGTCCTGGGCAATAATTCTATTCATTTAGGCAAACACTTACCGACATTGTGTGAAACTAAATTCGGATGGTTAGTTTCAGGTAGGATTAAACAACCGGAATGTTCGTACTCACAGTTTTGTAATCATGTTAATATTTCAAATTCACCAGATATTACTAAATTTTGGGAGTTTGATAATATATCACCTTATCACTCTTTGTCTATTGAAGAAAAAATATGTGAGCAGCATTTTGCAACAACTACTTATCGCAAAAATGACGGTCGTTTTGTAGTTACTATGCCTTTAAAAAACTAGGTCATTCTTATGACACAGCAAAAAATCGTTTTCTGTCCCTAGAACGACGCTTTCAACGATATCCATCATTTAAAAATAAATACCTGGAGTTTATGCGCGAGTATGAACGATTAGGTCACATGACGTCGGATTCAAACTATACTACGTCAACTGAGGATACCGTAGTCACTCACTTCATTCCACATCATGGCGTCACTCGTGAATCTAGTGCTACTACCAAACTGCGCGTAGTATTTGATGCATCAGTTCCTACCAGTTCTGGCACGTCACTTAATGACATTCAGATGGTAGGACCTGTAGTTCAAGACGATCTATTATCCATTTTAATACGTTTTCGTCAACTTAGGTATGTATTTTCGAGTGACATTGAAAAGATGTATAGAGCAATAGAACTGAATCCAGACCAAAGATCTCTTCAAAAAATAGTATTCCGGTTTGACCATAAAGAACCCCTAAAAACTTATACATTAAACACACTTACATATGGTACCGCTTCCGCTCCTTATTTAGCTACTAAATGCTTAGTTAGTCTGGCGGATGACATTCAGGATAATCGAGTCAAGTGTGCAATACAACGAGATATGTATGTTGATGATTACTTAAGTGGGGGAAGTACAATCTCGGAAACCATCGAAGTAGCTAAACAAGTGCAGTCTATTCTTTCCTCTGCTAAATTCAACTTACGTAAGTGGCGTTCTAATCATCCCACTATTTTAGCACAACTTACTAACAGTCATGACACTATGAATACACCCCTAGAATTTTCTGAGCAACATTTAATCTCTTCTCAATCTAAAACACTAGGTTTATATTGGGTTTACGATTCGGATTTGCTCACCTTTAGAATTAACATTAATTCAGTAAATAAGGTCACTAAACGTCATATTCTTGCAGTAATAAGTCAAATATTCGACCCACTGGGACTCGTCGGCCCGTGCGTAGTCGAAGCTAAAATCATTCTGCAACGTTTATGGTTAGAGAAATATGACTGGGACGATGAAGTATCTCTCGAGATCAGTAACCTTTGGTCTACATTTCAAAATAGCATGTCCTCGCTTAATAGTTTAAAGATTCCTCGTTGGGTTTTGTATGAAGACTCTATCATTCACGAAGTACACGTCTTTACCGATGCGTCCGAAAGGGCGTATGGAACGTGTCTATACATTAGAACGTGTAGTGGTAGTGGTTCGATAGGTGTACAGCTTCTAGCTTCTAGAAACCGCGTAGCGCCAATTAAACCAACGACAATGCCGAGGCTTGAACTTTGTGGAGCTTTGTTAGGTGCAAGACTGTGTATCAAAGTTCCAAAATCATTGAATATACCTATCCATAAATGTAGATTCTGGTGTGACTCGACTATAGTATTAGGTTGGTTGTCGACTCCTGCTAACCAACTTAATCCTTTCGTTAGAAACCGAGTGCATGAAAGCACATACGGTCATACTTGGAGCTACGTACCGTCGAAGGACAACCCGGCGGATCTTGTTTCGCGTGGAGTAAAGGCCGACGTTATCGGAACTACCCCTTTATGGTGGTCCGGACCTTCGTTTTTACTTAAAAATGAAAATGAGTGGCCAATAATGCCAAACAAAACGAAACATGATTTGCCGGAAGTAGTAACTCATTTTATTAGTAGTGACAATCAATCATGTAGTAATTCATCATCTAGTAACACTCATTCATTATTGATACAACATTTATTAGAAAATCATTCAAGCTTAACTAAAATACAAAGAATAATAGCATACATACAAAGATTTATTCATAATTTAAAACATAATAGTAACAAATTGTGCGGCAATCTCTCTACGAGAGAACTGCAAGAATCATTAATTTATATTTTACATTTGTCACAAATTGATATGTTTCCAAACGAATTTGAAATTCTAAAATCTGGTCAGATATTGCCACACAAAAGTAGACTACTTGCTTTGACACCATTTTTAGATAATGATAACCTTATCCGCGTGGGCGGAAGACTTGACAATTCCCCTTACGACTTTAACATGAAACATCCTATAGTTATATGCAGCAAACATAAATTGACAAGACTTATATTTCAAATGCAGCATATTAAATTACTCCACGCCGGTCCTCAATTATTATTGTCTCACATTCGTCATACTTACTGGCCTCTAGGAGGCAGACTCTTGTCTAAATTAATTGTAAAGAAATGTGTTACTTGTTTCAGACATAAGGCTAAAAATGTCCAGCCTATAATGGGTCAGCTGCCGTTAGCTAGGACACAACTTGAATTCCCATTTCTACATTGTTATGTTGACTATGCTGGACCAGTATTGATAGCTAATCGTAAGGGCCGCGGGAGCAAACTTTCAAAATCGTATATGTGCATCTTTGTTTGCTCTGCAGTGAAAGCTGTACATTTGGAGCTCGTCACAGATCTCACCACCGAGGCTTATATGGCCGCTTTAAATCGGTTTGTGGCACGTCGAGGTAAGCCTCGAAGTATTACATCCGACAACGGTACGAATTTCGTTGGCGCATCCAATGAAATGCAAAGGTTTTTGCGTACCTCGAATGTCGCATCTGAAGCGGTACAACAGGGCATCGAATTTATTTTCACGCCTGCCTACTCTCCTCATTTTAATTCATTAGCAGAAGCTGCCGTAAGGTCCTTTAAACATCACCTAAGACGTATATTAAAATTAACTCATTTTACCTATGAAGAGATGACAACTTGTCTCATTCAAATAGAAATAGTTCTAAATTGTCGCCCTCACCCCCTTTCATCAGATCCTAATGATTTTTCGGCTCTTACACCCTCACACTTCCTAATTGGACGGCCACTCTTATCTGTGCCACAACCACAGGTGACTGACACTGACGTCAACCTCTCGAGACTGGACAGATGGCGTAGAATTTAGCACATACGACAACATTTCTGGAGACGATTTCATAATGAATACATTTCCATACTTCAGGCAAAAACAAAATGGCTCCATTCATCAGACGAGGTGAAACTTGGAGCTCTCGTCCTGATCAAGGACAAGACAGCACCTCCGCTACTGTGGTGCCTGGGTCGGGTCGTAAAGATCTACCCTGGCGTGGACGGCGTCACAAGGGTGGCCGTGCCTTCAACTGCATCTGCCCTCTTCCTGAGCATTGAAGACATCACTTCAACCCCGGGAGTCTGTTGGCGCGCACGCGACGACAGTGGACGGCTGCGGGGTCTGCGGGCGCCGCGGGGCATCCGAGCCGGCAGCGAGCCCGATCTGCCGCGACACCTCACTCGGCCATTCCGTGCATTGGGTACCGCACGCACTTCTCTTAACACTTGTAATATGTATTCTAAAATACATAATCATACAGTCCACAACGTGATATCATTTCACCACCCTAACCGGGCCTAATCAATAATATTGTGAATTTAATCTGAGTTCGGGTCGTCATAAACATAAATAAAATTACAATATGCCTATTGGTAAAATAGAACCGTTCGATCTAAATTGTAAACAATGGCCGGCATACGTAAGACGTGTCAATCAATTTATTATTCTCAACGAAATAAAGCCGGAGTTAAAAGTACCGATGTTAATAACGGTGGTCGGTGAAGCGACGTATGCATTGATGTGTGATCTGTATGTACCGGATGCATGCAGTTAACATTACTGAATTTATGAGATTACCTTAATCTGATAAATTCAGTAATGTTAAATACAACATACATTCATCACTAATATTCGCTAAAAATGAATATGGAATGTGATCATTTCCTGGAGATGAATCTTTCGTATGAGACAGAACGGTTTTCAGTTCCGTAAATGTAAAAAGACTGTCAAGAGCTGAAGAGTTTATATTTTTATTGGTGGAAAGTGGCCGAGGTATGGGATCCATATGAGACACGTAGGGTGGTGCTAAACGATCTAGAAACTCGTTAGCTGTAGTCTCTGATAATGTAAAAAAAGGAGAATCTTGGAAAGCAGATCTGTATCTTTTTATATTACGCCATACAAGGGAAGGATGAGTATGAGGCGAAATAGAAGAACAGAAACGTTTCCATCCTTCTGACTTCTTTTTCTTTAAAAGTTTCCGGGTGGAGGCTAGTAGGGCAGATAGATTGGTGAAGTTTTCTGAAGTCATATCATTACAATATAATCTTTCTGTCTGTTTCCTGGATTTAATAGCTGTAGTACATTCATGGTCCCACCAAGGTGGAGAAGGAATTTTACTATTATTATGTTTGTTTACAGGAAAAACTTCATCAGCGACTTGTATCAAAATTTTTCTGAGGGCTTCAGAACAGTCCGATTCATTACCAGAAATAATAGGAGGGAGAGATGATAATTTATTTTGTACGCCAATTTGGAATTTATCCCAATTATTATTATTATTTAACTTATGTTTGTAAAAAGAATTTCTCTTCTCTTTTTTTTGCTAAGTACACTTCTGTAATTCCATTGGACTACTTGGTCCATTATGGAGTAGATTTTTTAATATTTCTATAAATGGGGCAACGTGGGACGGTATTATATTAGAACTTACAAGTAAGTTGATTAATGAAATAATAACTTCTGTAATATTAGATTGACTTTCATTTTTATACTAACTGTTAAGTGCACAGCCATTAGAAGGGGAGGGCATATTAAAATCTTTTATAATATTCTCATGGGCAACTTAATCATACCCAACATAGGATGGACGAGGAGATTTAGGTTTTAAGAATACGGTTTTTTTTATAAGATTGTTTAAAAGCAGTATCATTATAAGTTTTTGATTCAGATATATTTTTTAAATGTGCTGATGGCGTGGAAAGGACTTCAGCAAAAGGCTTTGTAACAGCAGGGTGCAATTTTGAGGCCTCAGCATATGAGATACAATTTTCAGCCATATACAACTTTATTTGTTTTTGTCTATTCAGTGGCACTTCGTGAGAAGGTAGCCATTATTATTGCTAAAAATTGCATATAGATGGCATGATTGCTATCAATGGAATTCTTCATAGTTTTGCAAACGTTTTAAAAAACAAAACTATGTTTTCAAAAATGTTTAAACTATTTTTAAAAAGTTATATATACATGTTAAAATGAAATAATGCGATTAGAAAAGTAATTTTCATATATTTACTCATTTTGTTATTTTCCAGTATTTAATTACACTTTAATCAGTGCTAATACGGAGTTTAATGTTTTCAAAATGCTTTTATAGATGGCATTGTTTTCATTTGTATCGACCTAATTAAATGTTTCTTTTATATTTTCCAATAATAAGCACTTAATATATTATTATTATAAATTAAACATATAAAAAAAATTAAGTATATACAGCCGAACAAGCAAGCAATATTATTTGCAATAATACCTATGTAGGAAATGTTGCCATATTAAAAATAAATACATGTATTTATCGATTTTTTTCAAATAATCGATAACAGGATTTTATTACAGCGCATTATTCGATGATGTTTTTAGTCTTTGCAAACAGTAAAATTTCATTATTTTGTATTATACTCTTATTTGTGGAGCAATGTATAATTTTTACTGGACGACGCAAAGCAAAATAAGGGGAAACAAATAAATATACTTGCATACCTGTGAAAATCATATTTGACAGGTATGCAAGTATATTTATTTGTTCGCTCATAACTTCGAAACTTAGAAGACGGAAATATTAATTGGATTAATCTCATACAAGTGTACTCTATTATGTTGACCTCTACGCGGTCTGCCTGGTAATTATTGAAGTTAATTATATTAGTGACATTGTACGTCTATTAAAAAATTAAATACCTACTTATTGTAATTTAATATATGAGAATTGAATGTGGTATAGAGTATATAAGGTCAGCTATACATTTATTAAACCTCAAAAAACAAGTGTTATATAATATCTAAATTACTGCCATTGGTAAATAAATATGTGGATCTTCGAATTTTTACAAATACTCATAAGAAACTTTACAAATACTCGCATTTTGTTTTGTAGAAGGATATTTTCAACCATACAAATTTGTACAAAGTTTAGAAACGAAAATCATACACAATACAATGATATATTACTGATTCTATTACTATTAGTTTTTTAATTTCTCCATTCGAGGGTAGGTTATTCATAATTTATATTATTAGATTTCAGCACAAATAAAAATACCGATTTAAAATCGAAGGTTGGTCCATATTTTTTTATTATATCGAAACGACAACGAGTACTGGCAACATAAAAGAAAGGTTAAAAATATAAAATATAGGAATAACAGAATAGGATAATCGACTTTACGTCAAATGCTTAAAACATATTTTCACTAGCATTGGATTTTTTCTCTATTTTCATGTTTTAAGATAAGTAGGTACTTCACTTCAACTTTTGAATTGTTCCTGTTCAGAGTTCATTGAACTTCTTATTTTTTTGTCAAACTCAATAATTTAAATGTGTCTAAGGACTACTTACTACAAATATTTAGTAAACTATCGTGTCTTTGAGGATTATCTCATACCAGGTATAACTATAAGTTGTTAAAAACTTGCATATGTATGCGTGTGTATCTTTCATATTAAAATAAAATAAACATAGGTACTTGGTAACCGCTATAATGTGGTTTTATTATTGTTATGAATGTCAGTTCAAAAAACTAACATTGATTTTATAATTTTTGATTGATTGAGAAAATACTGAAAATTATGAATTAATATAAAGTGCTAAACAGTAGTATTATTATTATATTTTATTAGAACTGAATGAATATGATGTATGAATATTATGTTTATTGTGCTAATAAGGTTAGAGTTTAGTTAATTTCATGTAAATTCATTCAAGTTCATGAAAATGTAACATATATAATATTGTTTTCAGATTTTCCCGACAACAACTTAATACTGTACAAAGTTTAAGTTAGATGAAGATAAAGAACATTTTTACTGTAAAGAACAGGAGTTCAAAAGAATAAGAAATATATATACATTTTACTGTATAAAATAATAATGTAAGTAAAAATAAGAGAAAAAAGCAGAAGAAAAATCTGTAAATTATTAATCACAATGCAATTAATAATATAATTAAACAAGTAAGAAAGCAATGGACTGGGGATGAGAAGAAATTCCAAGTTATTATATTATGTGTAACCGACTGCAAATAAGTTTATGATTTTTATTATATTGATTCATCAACAAGTCCAGCACAATAATTCCTGGTACACAAAATATTTGTGTACCAGGAATTAATTATGAAATGATTTTAATGCAATAATTGTTTTGATATTGATTTATTTGGAATATAATATAAAAATAACAACCAAGTTGAAAGAAATATTATTTTAAATTATTAAAAAATTGTTTATTCTGTGATTAATAAATTATTTAAAAGTGCTTTGTTACCTGAAATAAAAATTTTATGATCTTCAAGTGTTGTGTTCATGCAATGTTAGTTTCACCTCATTCGATTTAAAATGTCAGGAATAATTTACTACATAATGATTTTGTATTAGATGGTAATCATATATATTTTTTAATGCAATGTGTATAATAATTTCCATTTTCATCAAAAAAACTTTGTGTTGATCTATATTTCTCTCTATACATAATATTTCTCTGTCTATAGACTTTGGTCGTGGAATACTAATAAGAAACAAAATCTAGAGCCTATAGTATATCACAGCATCCCAGAACCTTGTATTTAAGTCATATAAGGACTTAGTACCTACCTAATGCTACTTTTTTAATCAATTAATTAATTTGATCTCAATTATCATAATGATGATTATGTTGAGAATGCTGCCAAAGATGAATTTTATGGTGGTCATAAATAAATACCACCGTCACCGTCGTTAACAGTCATTATTGATCTCATCATCACCACCAGAATGGTGGTCACATCATCATCACCCTTACCCTCCCTCATCTACTTAGTAGCTACTATTATTAATTGAAATGGTAAATAAGCTGACGATCCATCCAACCACGACGCTATCCGACGTATATACATACACATAAATTATTAAACAGCATTACAAACATTACGTCATCATGTTGTGCCCGCTATATCCCTCATACGTTGTCATTCTGAAGAACATAGATGTTATGTCCAAATACCCTGTAATTTCGCAGCTTAATTTCAACTGAATAACAACTTACATAAATACCAAAAAAAACAATTGTAGATATCGAAGGTTCTACAAATAGGTATAACTCAAAATAAGTACCTACATGTCATTAGCACCGATGTAGTATCCCTGAAAGAACCTATATAACAGATTCATGGTTTGCAGGTATTATTTTCGATTTTACAAATTGCTAGTTTACCATAATTAACTATATATTGAGAAATATTTATTAGAGAAATAATTATACATTGAAAATTAAATGAGGTATCCATATGTACATCAATTGATTATAGCTAAAATCTATAACTATCACATAACAATTTAAATAAAACTTTTTTTTTAGGGTAGCTGTGAAGCACTAAACACATAGGAACTTTGGTCTTACTTATTTAATTGTTTAATTTTAAATTACCAATTATTTGTGTCATGTATTGATTATGTTAATAGAAGGTCAATTTATAATTATGTATATTGAGGGTAAATGTGAAATAAACAGTTTGGTTTCTGATCTCAACTTGGTTGTATTCTTTATTGGCGACGAGATAAATTAAAATTATTTAACGTGAAAATGGCAGCAACTGTGTCGAATATTGTGTTTCCCGGACAATTTAACCCAAAAACTGATAAGTGGTGTGATTACAAGGAGCAATTAATGTGTGCGCTAGACGCGGCGGGCGTCAGTGAAGATAACCTCAATAGGGGACGATCGCTGTTCCTTTCTCAGTGTGGAAAAGACACTTTTGCGTTAATCGCATCTCTTTTAGTTCCTAAACAGCCGACTGAAGTATCGTTAGCGCATATTTTCAATGTTTTGGATAAGTTTTTTGAACCAGAAGTTAATGAAATACTACAAAAATTTCATAAACGGCAACAGTTGCAAGGAGAAAGTGTACAGGACTATGTAGCGGCTATGAGCCGACTAGGTGCAAAGTGCAATTTTGTAGACCTGGAACGCCAGTTGAGGGACCGACTAGTGCTGGGGGTGCGGGATGATCGCTTACGGCGCGATTTATTAAAGAAGAAGGATTTAACATACGAAGTCGCTCTACAGACTTGTCTGGATTATCAAGCGACATTCCCTGATTTGTACCCTGCGTATGCAGCTAGTGCGTCAAACCAAACTCCACCAAATGTTACCGAAACCGAACCTATGGATATTGGTATTGTGAGATCCAATGAATGTCGACGGTGTACACGCGGTCATAAGCCAGGCAAACGCTGTCCGTTCTGGAAAGCAAAATGCTTCTATTGTAAGAAATTCGGGCATATTGCAGCAGCATGCGATAAGAGGCCAAGACGCACACACCTAGTTGACGAGGGTGGAGAATGTAGTGGAAGTGACGACGTGTTGGCAGAGAAGATGATGGGGATTTATGTCTGTACAAATAATTACACACCTCCTATAACTACCGATGTTATTATAGACGGAGTGCAATTATCAATGGAAGTGGACTCGGGAGCCTCTCGGTCTATTATGTCGGAAGAGACATATAGAAAGCTATGGTCGACACCCCCACCTTTAAGACCCACTACATTGAAGCTGGTAACATGGACTAGAGATCCTATAAAAGTTTTGGGAGTAGCTAATGTACGAATTATATTAGCAAATAAAGAAGCACAGTGTGAACTTGTAGTAGTATCAGGAAATGGGCCGAACCTGTTGGGTAGAAATTGGTTTCAAACACTAGGCCTCCAAGTTTCTGGACTGTGCTGGTCTGAAGAGGATATAGAACAGTATAAAAGAGAATATCCTAAGTTATTTAAAGAAGGTCTGGGAGAGTACAAGGGTCCTAAAGTTTCGTTACATTTACGACAAGATGCCATCCCTCGTTTCTTAAAGGCCCGCCCGGTGCCTTACCCACTCAAGCAGAAGGTAATAGAGGAATTAAACAAGATGGTCACTGCAGGCATACTAACACCTGTACGATATTCGGAATGGGCCACGCCACTGACACCAGTCATGAAGGAAGATGGAACAATACGAATGTGTGGTGACTATCGAGTGACTGTAAACGGCGCGATAGATACAGATACATACCCATTGCCAAAGTCGAATGAAGCATTTGTGAAATTGAGTGGGGGCAGGATATTTAGCAAACTGGACTTAAAGCAAGCATACACACAGCTTAAAGTAGATGATGCGACAGCTATGCTGCTAACACTTAATACTCCGATTGGTCTAATGAAGATGAATCGCTTACCGTTCGGCGTAAGCGCAGCGCCAGCTATTTTTCAACGGCTTATGTCAACTGCGCTTGCAGGTATGGAGGGAGTAGCATGCCTGTTAGACGATGTAGCCGTAACTGGCACCACCGTCGAAGAACACAACCAGAGACTTAAGAAGGTCTTATGTAAACTGGAAGAAATGGGACTGCGTCTGAATGTCAAAAAGTGTGTGTTTGCAGCGAATAGCATTACATTCTTAGGCCACATGTTAGATGTGGAGGGGCTCCACCCGTCACCTGCGAAGGTTAAAGAAATTCAAGAGAAACCAGCTCCAACGAACAGAGAAACCCTGCGAGCTTTTCTGGGTTTATACAATTTCTATGAGAAATTTTTGCCTGGTAAGAGCACCATATTAGAGCCATTGTATAGACTTTTAGAATCTAAAAGGCCATGGAGCTGGGGTGATGGAGAACATAAAGCCTTTTTGGAAGCTAAACGATTACTGTCTTCCGATCTCACGCTGGTGGGATATGATTTGCAGAAAGAACTAATTCTCATATGTGATTCCTCGGAGTATGGACTAGGAGCAATTATTGCGCATGTTATGCAGGATGGATCAGAAAGACCGGTGATGATGGCCTCAAGAACATTACAAGCCCATGAGAGGCGGTACGGTCAGATCGATAAAGAGGCTTTGGCAATTATATTTGGATTGACTAAATTCCATGAGTTCTTATCAGGTCGTAAATTCATTATAGTGACGGATCATAAGCCATTAGTTGGTCTATTCAATCCAGAAAAACCTATACCGGAGCAAATTTCACCTAGAATGCTACGCTGGTCACTAAAACTAGCATGTTATGATTACAAAATAAAGTACAGACCAGGTAAATTAATTGGCAATGCGGATGCTTTAAGCAGATGGACTGCTCCGAATACATCATGCATAAAGACAGAAGAGACCAGAGATATGTTGTTGATGGAAGAACAATTGAGCGAGTGGCAACTGGATGCTTGTAAAATTGCTGAGGAGACCAAAAAAGATGTGGTTCTGCAAAAAGTAATGTTCTATGTGTTGCATGGTTGGCCGCGCAAAAACACAGATTTGAGGTTACAAGCGTATTAGACAAGGAGAGAAGCTCTTTCGCATAATAAAGATTGTTTATTATGGTGTAATAGAGTAATAATACCGACATCCTTACAGGAGAAGGTGTTAAAATTGTTGCATGCACCACACGCAGGCATGGTTCAAACCAAAGCATATGCAAGAGGGTACGTGTGGTGGGAGGATATGGATCGTCAGATTGAGAACGTTGTAGCCTCATGTCAACACTGTCAACTGGTACGAAATAAGCCACCAAAAGACCCACAATCTTGGATTGTCTCGGAAAAGCCTTGGAGTCGAGTACATGTTGATTTCGCAGGACCCTTCCAGGGGAAAACATTTTTAGTCCTAGTAGATAGCTACAGTAAATGGTTTGAAGCTGAAATAGTGCCTTCAATGAATAGTGGTACGGTGATAAATGTTGTCAGAAAAATCTTTACGTCGCAAGGTCTTCCCGATGTATTAGTTTCTGATAATGGACGCGCCTTTACATCTGAGGAGTTCAATATTTTTTTGAAAAATAATGGAATTAGACATTTGTATTCACCACCATATCACCCTGAAACAAATGGGCAGATAGAACGGGCTATCCAAACTTTTAAAAATAAAATGAAAAAATTGGAATGCCAAAATTGGCCATGGCAAGAAAAGCTCTGTAAAGTTTTATATTATTTACGAACAGTTCCTAATAGTTCCACCAACAAAACACCAGCCGAAATACTCAATGGGCGGAGATATAGAACTGCAGTTTCAGCCCTACATCCCGACTCGATTATGAGTCGTAGTGAGCATCAGCGTGAAGCGGCAGCACTCCATCCACCTGCCCGGAACTTTACCGTGAACCAACCAGTACTGATACATATGTATGGCCCAGGAGACAAATGGCACAGAGCTACTGTGGAGATAGTGGAAGGACCTGCAACTTACAGGGTGAGAACGGAAGATGGAGAGTTGCATCGGCGTCATACAGACCAAATTCTAGCAAGACCAGCAAGCGCAACTACAAGAGCACTTTCCGAGTTAGACAGTCACCTCATGAAGGAGTCTGACTCTAAGCTATCACAGGATCCATCCATAGTCATTCCACCTCCTGAATTATGGCCAGAAATTATAGGGATACCCAATGAGTGTTAATGAATGATTGTTATTGTCAAATTTACAAAATCTAATAACTGATTTGATATGTATTTCTAGCATCTAAATTATGATTGAGATTACCTAGATAATTAATTAATTAAGTATTATTCCTATTCAATAAATATTCTAATAGTAGTCATATTGCTAGCCAATCATTAGGAGAGAAAGGTATGTTATGTATTGATTATGTTAATAGAAGGTCAATTTATAATTATGTATATTGAGGGTAAATGTGAAATAAACAGTTTGGTTTCTGATCTCAACTTGGTTGTATTCTTTAATTTGTATTGTATTTTATGCATAAAGTATAAGTATAGTGGTGATCTACCTGCAGTAGTGTTATCTCCTTCGCACTTTCACTTTAAACAACTTTAAATTACATCATCAATGGACACTATACAGCAGTCATTGGAGCAGATGATGGAGCACTTTAATACAAGGATGGCAGCCTTCCAGGATAACCTTGAGAAAGCCAGTGGTGCTCCAGTTACCTTGGTTTCACTTGCTGCAGATTTCTCTAATTTTAAGTCTTTGATCGGAGACTCATTGATTAATCTCCAACATCAAGTTCAAGTTTTGGCACAACAGCAAGATCATCTTGAAATGCACAGTCGGCGCAAGATATTGTTGATTCATGGGATTCGTGAAGACTGTGACGCTAATTTGACTCTTCAAGTAACTAAGTTGTTTGCTGAGAAACTTAAAGTATCCATCTCACTAGACAATATAAGTAGAATTCATCGTATGGGCCGTGTAACCGGAGGGAAACCTCGTCCCGTCCTTGTTAAATTTCGCAGCATTGAGGTGCGCAATAAAGTGTGGACAGCGAAAACTGGGTTTAAAAGCAGTGGTATCACATTGTCTGAATTCCTCAATAAAGTCAGACATGAGGCTTTTATGAATACGCGGAAACACTTTGGTATATCTAAGTGCTGGACACAAAATGGAGCTGTGCTGATCATCGGAACTGACGGTAAAAAACATCAAGTCAGTTCAGGTGCCGACCTAAACCGGCTCATTAATTTGTCTCAGAGTGTTGTGTGTGATAATACGACGCTGCCTACAACTTCCCAGCTCGTCACCGCCCAGAAGACATCCGATACGGCAACGCGATCTAAGCGCATTTTGAAGAAATAATCTGTTCCTCGGCAAACTGTTGTAGTGGTCGTGGTGGCGGTATTATTTACGAAGGGTTTGTTCTATATTTTACAAAATTCAGTGGGTAGGTAAATTTAACTAATGTATTTTTTAATTTTCTTTGTATCTTGTGACGTTTTCAAAATTTTTACTTTTTCTATTATCAACCCACATTAAAAACATTTTCAATTATTTTCACTTGGTTGAGATTCGGCATTTCTGACAGTTATGACTTTGACAGAACTGACGTTGACAGTTGTTATATTGAAATAAGTATTTATGGTAGATTAGACTAAAATAGCCAACTTAGCCCATTTGGCATTATATTGATACAGCCATAGTTTTTAATATTGCCACCTAAATTTAATCTTTAAGTCATTGTTATTTTTGGTACTATTATGATGTAATTTCTCTTTTCATATGTACATATATATATTTATTATCAAATTCCAACTACTAGCAAGTAGACGCTCAGAGAAGAATATTAGTTTAATTTTTGTTTGTATATTATTGTTTTTCTTTTATATATATATAGCATATTGTATTTATATTTTTATGCACACATGTATATTGATAGTGATGGTGATAACACGTTTAATTATATTTCGGATCATACCAGCGATGACAGCTTTCAGCTGTGAAATCCAAGGGATTGAATTTTTAAATAATACCTTTTCTGAAGTACCTAAAAACTTTAATGCCGTTCACATTAACGCGCAAAGTATTCCTGCACACTTTCCTGAAATGCTTTCAACATTTAACGTAAATAATCTTCACGCTATCTTCATTTCCGAGACATGGCTAAAGCCGTGTCTTCCTTCAATTTCCTACTCTTTACCTGGTTTCCATCTTGTTCGCTGTGATCGCACTGGCGGAGGTGGCGGTGGTGTTGCCATATACCTGCGTTCCGATATCCCTTTCGTTTTGATTAATTCCTCTTTCAGCACTAATCCTTCCCATGAACCTGAGCATCTTTTTATAGAAGTCACACTCTCCCATACTAAAGTTCTTCTAGGAGTGTTCTATAGCCCGTCACCTACGGTTGACTATTTTTCCTTATTTGAGCAACTCCTAGAGAGGCTCCTTCCTTCCTATAGTCATACCATTATTATGGGTGACTTTAACACCTGCCTTTTAAAAAATGACTCCCGGGCAAATCGTCTTCAATCTGTAGTCAACGCCTGCAACCTGCATATCCTACCTCTAAATGCTACCCATTTCTTTCCTAGCTGCAATCCTTCCTTGCTCGATTTAATCCTCGTCTCATCTCCTGACCTTGTCGCTAATTTTGGTCAGCTGCCTGCTGATGGTTTTCCTTCCATAACCTTATTTACCTCTCCTATAAAATTCGTCCTCCTAAAATTAAACGTAAAATCCTTATGCAGCGCAATTTTGGTGCTATCGATATGGACTGTTTGCGCAAAGACGCCTCAGAATGTAGTTGGTCTACTATTGGTACTCTATCTGACGTAAACGATCAAGTTGAACGATTTAATAAATTAATTACAGATCTTTACAATAAACATGCTCCTGTCCGCCCTGTCAGGGTTAAGCATTTGCCTGCACCCTGGCTTACAGATGAGATCAAGACTATGATACTGAAAAAGAATAAAGCTAAGTCCAAATTTAGGTCAGACCCGGACAGATGTCGGAATGATTATATCAGCGCCAGGAATCTCTGTAATAGGATGTGTAGAGAAGCACAAAGACGCCACATTCACAAATCCGTTGAAAACGGTGATCCAGCTAAAGTCTGGAAATTTCTCAAGTCACTGGGGGTTGGGAAAAAAAGTAATGATAGCCCTGTTACTATGGATATCCAATGTCTCAACCAACATTTCTGTTCTTCTCCTGCTATAGATATTACTGTAAAATCTAATGCACTACGTAATCTTTCCTCCTTATCCACCCCTGACTGCTCTCCTTATTTCTTTGATCAATTGACCGATTGTGATGTTGAGAAGAGTTTGCTTTCAATTTCTTCAAATGCTGTAGGTACTGACAGCGTTAGTCGTAATATGATCTTGCTTGTTCTTGATATCCTTTTGCCCTCCATTACTTTACTCTTCAATAAGTCTTTGTCCTCTGGCGTCTTTCCCTCCAATTGGAAAGATGCTTTCATTATTCCTCTTCCCAAAAAAAAAAAAAATATTCCTACCTCATTCGAATAACCAGACATAATCTCCTAAATCCTTTACAATCTGGTTTCCGCCCCGGTCACAGTACGACTACCGCTCTTGTGAAAATAACTGACGATATTCGTCTTGGCATGGAGAACTCTCAGCTTACTGTTCTCACTTTACTTGATTTCAGTAACGCATTTAATACTGTGGATTTTGACATCTTATTAGGCCTCTCTCAACATATCTCCAACGGCTATTGACTGGTTTCGTAGTTACCTGTTGGGGCGTCGGCAGCGTATTCGCATCGATGACGCTCTGTCTTCGTGGTGCCTTACGTCAGCTGGCGTACCTCAGGGTGGTGTCTTATCTCCTTTTTATTTGCATTGTTTATTAGCTCAATCACTTCAAAACTTCAGTCTTCCTACCATCTCTATGCAGACCATCTCCAAATCTACACTCAGGCTGGTCTGGTAGATATAACTCAAGCCATATCCAATATCTATACTAATGTTTTTAAAATACTGTTTTTTGAGGAATTTACCAAATGTCACAGGGTGAAGTGTAGTACCGTCATTTGGAGACTTTTCTTGTCTTACTACATGAACTAAGTATGGGGCATGGTCTGTGGGTTCATACATTTTCCTTGCTACTGGTTCAGAAATATTATTAATTTCATTTGTTTCTTTAGATGTGGATGGATGAGGGGGATCTAAATTTACAGATTGTGGAGTGGAAATCACTTCCGTGAGAGGTTTTTGTATTTCAATGCCATCATTTGTGTCATCTATACAGTGGCAATCTGTAATTTTATCTGAAGAATTTTTTCTTCTCCTTTTATTACAACTTTTACAAAATCTTTGTAACCGACTGCGTTTTATTGCTCGGTTTGAACAAGACGTATCGGTTTCCATACCCGATTCGCATGAAATTGTAACATAGTTAGAAGCCGGAGGGACGAATCCCCCCGGGTCGGGGGGATCGTCCATAGAAATGAAAAAACGAAAAACTTACCAATAAAACAGCTACACTATATATACAAACTACAATAAACAAGCTAAATAATAGATATTAAAGAACTAAATACAGCATCACAATCACTAAATAATGAAAAATATTTATAAAATTTAAATCAAAAGAAAAAACGCGCCCGCCAAGTTTAACGTTTCCCGCCTTTTTTCAACTCCGAAATTAATAAAACTTTTTGTTATCATAATGAAGTAATTTGTTTTTATAGAGTTGTATTACGGCCCTGGAAACTTAGAAAGAATTATTACGTATCATTGAAATTGCACACGATTTGTTTTTCCTAAAAGTATATATATTAATATTATTGTAAATTTTACAAGGGACGCTGATAAAAAATATAACGTGTAAGTAGTATTAGAAAATATTTTATAACTCACTTTGTAATATTTGTACTACTTTTCAGCAGCTTTTGTCGTGAGTAAGGTTAGACAGTACACTGATACTGATACTGCTAGATTAGTCTATTTTAGTTATTTTCATAGTTTACTCTCTTATGGAATATTACTATGGGGAAAAGCGGCAGATATTAAAAATATATTCATATTACAAAAACGTGCCGTTCGAGCGATCTATTGTATGAAGAGTCGTGACTCATTAAGAGAGAAATTCAAAGAGGCAAATATTCTCACCGTTGCTTCTCAATTTATATATTAAAATATCCTATATGTTCATAAAAATCTTGACTTATTTCCAAAAAACAGCAATATTCATAATATTAATACTAGATTTAAAGACAAACTTGCTGTCCCCAAGTATCGTTTAGAAAAAGTTAATAGGTCTTTTATGGGAATAGGTATAAAAATTTACAATAAGATACCAAAGGATATGTTGGAATTATCCTTAAATAAATTCAAAACATCTGTTAAATCATATTTACTGAGCAAAGCCTATTACTCACTAAACGATTACTTGAGTGACGAGTGTGCATGGCAATAGTTGTTCATGCACTGAATTTTCATTTAATGTTAGACATAGACACCTATATAAAAATAAATTGTAAATAAACTGAGCCTTATAAAAAAAAAAGTAATTCAATTGAGTTTCTTGCCAGTTCTTCTCAATTGGATCTATATACCGAACTGGACGGTAGGGAAAAAAAAAATTATAATTTGACGTATATAAAAATTTGACGTTCATAAGCGGCTAAAATGTCCTACATGAATAAATGATTTTTGAATTTGAATTTGAATATTTTGTAATACTTCTATCAACTATACCCTTAAATTTGAAGTCATCTACATTAGTTTAGAAGATAATTACTCGTTGCTACCAAACAAAAATTTTAAAAATACTTTGCCCAATTTTAACGTACTATTATGTAATATTATGTTATCTGTGGTACTATACTAAAAATTAAATTTAATGAGTTTTTTGGCAATTAGTTTCGAGTTTCCTTATTTAATACAGATTTCATAATAGTATAACACTTTCTAGATAACTACTATAGTAAAGGAAAAAGAGAAAGTTCTACTGTCAAGATTTTTTTCATCTTCTATAGTACAACTACTATAGAAAAGTACCTACTTTTTACTAGGTACTACCTAGAAAGGCGAATCTACCTAGTAGGTAGATTCGCCAAGTTTAAATAGCAAGTAAACCTATTAAAGTTTGTACATTTAAATTTAAAACTGGAGGCTAACTACGAGCTCCTTATAGCAAGCCTTAAACAGAACTGCCCCGCTAAGGGTACTACAAGCTCCTTATAGCAGGCCTGCTACAGGATTGTTTTCGTAAACCGTTCACCTTTTTTTGTATGTACCTGTAATTAATGTAATAATGTCCTGTAGCAGGCCTGCTATAAGGAGCTCGTAGTACCCTTAGCAGGGCAGTTCTGTTTAAGGCCTGCTATAAAGAGCTTGTAGTTAGCCTCCTGCCCTGCGTAAGGATTGTTTCTTATTTGGTCATAGTAGCCCTCCTGATTTGATAATGATGACACATAATACTTTCATACGTTCATTTTTAGATTTATGTTGAACAGTGTCTGTTCTCTTTTACTGTATAATGCAAATAAAAACATATCTAAAATTAAGCTATGATATACACTCAAATCCAATGACACTGCGATTTAGAACTGCAGTTTGTCTAAATAACAGTGTGTAATATCTAGTAAATAAATACAAATCAATATAACAGAGAATGGAGGTTAAATGCCGGCTAGAAATCAGATTTTTGTTTGTCATAAAGAACTGTTACTGTACCAATGTTACTATATTATGTATTGCTGTATTTGTTATGTTTTGTGAGGGAGGTGAATACGTTAATGAAGCACAAGATCAGGTTTTAGACTAACTGTATTTCTATTTACATTGATTGATATACCCCACATAATTAATATATAAAATACCCGACAATCCCCTTTTTAAAAAAAAAAAATTAAATAATAATAATGATTAAAAAATAATATTTTTATATATTTTCCTTATCAGAAAACTTACAAAACAGAATACAATTTACTAAAGAAAACATTTATGCCCAGCATAATTGTTAATGATAATTTAATACTTTATTTAATATTTATTTATTTATTTATTTATTTACATCGTACTAAGTGAGCTTAACAGTCTCCCAATATGCCCACTTAGGAAGATAATATACAAATACACACAATTATAAACACTAATTACACAAGAAAAACAAAAGAGAAAAAAAAAAAATAATAATAATAATACCTAATCTCCATTTATCATACTACCTAAATAATCTACTGCCATCCTACGAAACTCCAGCAAATTACAAGTAAATATGTCTAGATCTGGAAAGCGACTAACTACACCGTTGAGTAGACTCAATGCCAGAGAAATAGGAGCCTGTTTGGCCAGCTCTGTTCTTCTCCATGGAATATGAAGCAAGTTTCGTCTTCTTGCTTGTACGTAATTATTGGGCGCTCTTATGGACACCGATGTTAATACCGCTTGGTTACATTTTTCACCTTTCATGACTTTGACTACATATTCCATTAATGCAATCTTCCGTCTTACTTCGAGTGTGTCATATCCCACCATCCCCAACAAAAACATAGTAGGATATATATTAGGGTATGTGACTCTATAACCGTACTGCCTTTGATATACATATCGTATAAACTTTTTTTGGAGTTTCTCCACCATGAGTATGTATTTTGACTCATGTGGGTTCCAGATAATTGCGTTACTTTCTAATTTACTGCGTACGAAGACATTATATAGTATTTTAATACTAAGTATGTTGTCTAACTGGTGTGCCTGTCGCAATACAAATCCAAGAGTCCTGTACGCCTGAGTACATAGTGCAGTAATATGACTTCGGAAAGTAAGATCATCGCTCATCAAAACCCCCAGGTCTCTTATAGACTTTACCCTATTTAGCAGTGTATTACCACAGATAACATAATATGTATTACCTAACTGATAATTATGCCTATCGAATGCTTTTTTATATCGAAATATGCTGCGTCAACCTGGCTGCCACAGTCCACTGCATCCGTGACATATGTCCAAAAGGACAGTAAGTTGGTAGCCGTGGAACGGCCAGGCCGGAAACCATGTTGGCAGTCAGTAAGTCGGTTCTGTAGTTGTTTACTAATTCGAAAATGTAATATACTCTCGAATACTTTACCGAAGGCAGACAATATTGCCACTGGTCTAAAATCGCTTACATCCGACTTAGAATTACCTTTAGGAATGGGAACCACGCGTGAAATTTTCCACACTTCCGGGTAAATACATTTACTGAGACACAAGTTAAAAAGATAACATATTGGTTTTAAAAATACTGACTTACAGTCTTTTACGATATAAGGAGGAATGCCGTCAGGACCGGCTGAACATTTTGCTTTTAGTCGTCTGAATGCCAGCTCCACATCATCGAGACTAATGACGTCGATATGAACGCGCAAACTTTCTGAACTTGCCACCGCAATTGCTTCGTCTGCGTTCAAAATAGGTGAATTGTTTGCATACACAGATCGAAAGTATTGAGCAAACAATTGTGCTCCATCCTCATCAGATAAAGGTTTTCCTTCTGACAATATCACTTCAGACTTTTTAACTCGACGTCATATATATATATAGATATAACGTCCAAAACGTTATATAACGCCAAAAGGTCGACAGATCTCGCCTTAAGTTACTTTCGACTTTGTTTTTGTAAATCTGAAAATCCTCCTTGATGTTCAATTTCACCATTGCCCTAAGCCTCATAAATTCTTGCCTATTATGTACATTGCCATTTTTTTTATAACAACGATGATGATATGCTTTCAACTTAATGTTGCGTTTAGTACAATCGGAGTACCACACAGGATATATGTATCGAGGTGGCTCTGATAAACGCGATTTAATCGGCACGCAATTATTTATACAATCTTTAATAATCTCATAAAAAACAGACACGGCTTCATCTGGGTCAGATATTTCATATATAGAATCCCAGCATGTATTCTCAAAAATACGATATAAATTGCAGAAATCTGCTTTTTTGAAGTTCCAACCG
Organism: Achroia grisella; assembly: GCF_030625045.1. NCBI lineage: Eukaryota > Metazoa > Arthropoda > Insecta > Lepidoptera > Pyralidae > Achroia > Achroia grisella. Next base: position 63,299 of record NW_026712807.1, on the reverse strand, counting down.
GTAAAAACAGCAGAATCCACATTCGAGCCCACGCACTTATTATGAACAAACATGTCACTTACCTGTATGCTCAACGGTGGATGATAGTCATCAAGTGGTACCAACCAATCCTCCTCTTTCCGCACTGTGATCTAACTCAATGATGCATTCACAAGTACCAAATCCAACATACCACCTGCACTGTTACACACACCATTTATATGCTGAAGATCGCAGAATGACAGTTAATATTCAAATCTAATACGTATATTAGTATTTGCAGAATTCAAATTAAAATCACCACATATTAAAAACCTGTCATATTTGGGTAATACACTTTCTATTTCGGTAAAAACTGTTTCATACATTTCGTCCTTGGCATTGGGCGGAATATAAACACATAGAACTACCAACAATAAATTATTGTTGTGGTACAGTCCCGCGCAAACGAGTTCACAGCCCGAGTCGGCAAGCGATGACGTCACGTCAATTCTATGCAGTTGATATCGTGGACTAGCCGTGACAGCCACTCCGCCGCCTCGCCGCACACCTGCGCGATCCGTTCGTAACATTGTAAAACCGACTTGTACAACTTCCGAATCGTGAATGCTTGAAGTTAACCATGTTACAACAGCACTGTGTTCCTGTGAGTAATGTGACCAGAGCCCCATGGAGATTGGTTGTGCTGGTATTGGAGGACCTGTGTGTTCAACAGTGCAGCGGGATTGCAATGGCGACGTGGTGGCGCGGCGTTCAGGGAGACCCGGTGAAACGGCTGACCGCTGGCCGCCCGCAGGTTGTTGGGTTCCCGAACCCAGGGATTACGTAATCTCCGCCTTGGGAGGCTGAGCCACCGCCTGCGCATAATCCCTGGTGTAGTAGTCGTGCCGGAGGAGGAGACCGGAGTGGACCCGGCTGCTACACCAGTGGGGGGACCGAGGGCCCTTCTGGCCGCCGTGCCACCAAATCGCTCAACCTGTGCAATGCTGGGGTGTGTTGACGAATCTTTTTGTCCTTTTTAATACCAGCACAACCGTTCCCTTTTTAACCTTTAAAAAAAAACACCCAAAAAAAAATGACCAGAAGCAAAGGAAGAAAGTTTGGTACATCAGCGGCACCCCAATCCACTTTCAGTATTTCTGTAACATCAGGGGACTTAACGGAAACATCAATGCGGTCCACCAACACCTTGAGACCGCCAAGCCGACCCTTTTATTCCTTACGGAGACCCAGATATCCTCTCCGGCTGATACTTCATACCTACTATACCCCGGGTATAAACTCGAGCACAAATTTGTACGTCGTGCCGGGGTATGTTTGTATGTCATTATATGGGCTATAAAATCTTTCAAGCCATATAAATCATCGGGAGAAGATGGAATTTTCCCGGCCCTGTTACAACAAGGGCTTGACATCCTATCTCCCTATGTGGTAAGAATATTTAGAGCCAGCTTTGCCTGGGGTTTTATACCAGAACCATTAACGAAGGTCAAAGTTACCTACGTACCGAAAACCGGTCGAAGAGACTACTCGCAGCCAAAGTCTCACAGACCTATAAGCCTAACCTCTTTCATAATAAAAACCATGGAAAAGGTTCTGGACCAACACATTAGAGCTACAATCCTCGAAAATGCTCCCCTGCACAGGAATCAACATGCCTACCGCAAGCGACATTCCACAGAGACCGCCTTGCTCGAACTCACCGACAAGGTCGAGAAGGCCTTTGAGGACAAACAAATAGCTCTATGTGCATTTCTCGATATTGAGGGTGCTTTTGATAACACGCCCATAGAGACCATCTCACAGGGACTCATCCGCAAGAAAGTGGATGAAACCACCACTCAATGGATCAAAGCAATGCTCTCAAATCGAACCATTAAAACTACTCTTCACAACAGTACGTTAGAAATCCGACCTACCAAAGGATGCCCTCAAGGAGGCGTTTTATCGCCACTGCTGTGGCTACTAACGGTAGACCAGCTCTTAGATGTTATGACCAAAAACCAATTTGAGGTACAAGGCTACGCAGACGATTTAGTAGTCATGGTCAGAGGGTTCTGTGCAACAACAATATCAGACCGCATCCAAAGAGCACTAAACATCATAGTTAAATGGTGTAAGGAAAATGAATTATCAGTAAATCCTGATAAAACAGTAATTGTTCCGTTTACAAAAAGGAAGAAACTTGACAAACTTGTCATGCCTAAAGTAAATGGAAGAATATTAGAGTGCTCCAAAGAAGTCAAGTACATGGGCGTAACCTTCGACCAAAAACTGACATGGAACACACACATGGACAACATAACTCAAAAGGCGAAAACATCCCTAGGAATAAGCCGACGGGTAGCGGGTCCCAGATGGGGAATCAACCCCAAAATTGCCCTATGGCTTTACACAGCAGTGGTGAGACCGCTTACCACCTATGCCTGCGCAATCTGGTGGAGGAAAACCCTCCAATCTACAGCTGCCACCAAGCTAAACAGCCTACAGAGAATTGCTTGTCTGATTATTACAGGAGCCATGAGCACCACGCCGGGAGCAGCTCTAGACGCATTATTGGACTTGACGCCCCTTCCTTTATTTATACAGGAAAAGGCGAAAGCCAATATGCTCAGAATAAGTTCCCAAAGGAGGATATCTTGGCATTCCCTGGCCATAAAAACTATACAAGACTCGATTATGAGTGATCCTATTCTGAATGCCTGAAGACAACATGGCACCAGAGTGTAACTTTGTACAATATTACAAAATCGAAATATCTGGAAGAGACGAATGGCAAAATAACCATACACCGTCTCACTCAGAGCATGACCTAGTCTGGTTTACAGACGGGTCCAAAATAGGAGATGATGTAGGATGTGGAATATGTGGTGTAAAACCCAAAATCTGCAACTATATAGGCTTAGGAAAATACGCCTCAATCTTTCAGGCAGAGACTTACGCCTTAATTAGATGTCTGGAAGTAATCCTAAGCCTCAACTACATCAATCAGAACATATACATTTATTCGGACAGTCAAGCTGCTCTACTAGCACTTAACTCGTACAAAATCCGTTCTAAACTTATTAGAAACTGTATCCTGCTACTAAATGAAGTAGGAAGCAGAAATAATATTATACTGAGATGGGTCCCCGGGCATTCAAATATTGAAGGCAATGAGAATGCCGACCATCTGGCAAAGTTAGGGGCAAAAACCGTCCAACTGGGCCCCAAACCCTTCTGTGGTGTGCCTAAAACTGGGACATCTCAAATTAATAACCAAACGAGAAGCACTGAATCACTGGCAAGAAATGCCAGGATTAATACATTCAAAAGACCTAATATCGGGCTTCTCGACCAAATACTCCAATAGATTACTGCTATTGAGTAAAAACAACATATGCATGATGACTAGGGCCCTCACAGGACACTGCAAATTGAACAAGCATATGGCTAAGCTAGGCCTATGCACGACAAGTATCTGCAGATTCTGCCAAACTGAAGAGGAAACGCCGCTTCACATCCTATGTGGTTGTAGCCCACTCATGCATAAACGAAATATCTCCTTTGGAAAGTTTACACTCTTTCCCGAGGAGATAAAAACGATCGCTCCTAAGAATATCCTTCAATTCTTGTCCCTGACGGGTCTAGGTAGCGAACTCTGAAAAGGGCGAGCACGATAGATCTATGTAGGTCGCAGTGCTACAGGTGCTACACATCTGACAATAGCCCAAACAACCCAATAAAAAAAAAATGTCCGGGGGGATATCTGCTGTCGCCGCCTTCTTGGTCTAGAAGACAAAGACCTGTCTGTTCTATGGGTACGTGTAGATCACGGTGAGAACACCGGCATCTATGCGTGCTTGTACAGGTCTCATAGCGGTGACGAGGATACGACTCGACTGTTTGAGCACCTTCAATTGACGTCTGATAAAGTTCTTGAGCAGTATCCCTCCGCGAGGTTAGTGATACTTGGAGACTTCAATGCCCATCACACCGAGTGGCTCCGTTCTCGGCTCACCGACCGCGCGGGGAGAACTGCTCACGAGTTTGCTCTGGCATATGGATTCTCTCAACTGGTGCCTTCTCCAACGAGAATACCAGATATTGAGACCCATACGAGCTCCTTACTTGACCTTCTGCTGGCTACACATCCGGACGGATATTCAGCGACCGTGGAGACACTACTTGGTTCTTCAGATCACTGTCTTATCCGATCCCAGGTACCGTGCACAAGTCCTGCCACATCCCGACCTCCGTGTCAACGTCGCATGTGGCATTACAAGTCAGCAGATTGGGATAGATTGCGAGAATTCTACGCATCGTACCCATGGAAGCAGTACTGCTTTGCATCAGAAGACGTCAATATCTGTACAGCCACCATCACTGAAGTTATACTTGCGGGTATGGAATACTTTATTCCAAACTTTCTTGTTGCTTCAGGGGCGAAAAAGCGACCGTGGTTTAATAGGTCTTGCAGACAAGCCAGACAGGCTAAACAAACTGCTTTTCAGGCTTGGACCACGGCTCGTTCTAACAAAGATATTGGCGTATCTGATGCGAGGCGGAATTTAAATGCTGCATCTAGGTTTAGTAAGAAGATAATTGCTAGCGCCAAATTCTACTTCGTCAGCAAAATTGGAGAGCGACTAGCACGACATCCTTCTGGAAGTCGTGCCTTTTGGTCGCTTGCCAAAGCTGCCGAAGGTAACTTTTGTCAGTCGTCCTTACCACCACTACGGAAGCAGGATGATAACTTGGCACTCAGTGCAAAAGAGAAGGCCGATTTGTTGTGCGCTCTTTTTGCCTCAAATTCGACTCTAGACGCTAGGGACACCATACCTACTACCATCCCATGGTGTGGTAGCTCTATGCCGGAAATATCCGTAACGCAACGGAGAGTCCGGCGAGAGTTACTGTCTCTTGATGTCAACAAGTCGAATGGGCCAGACGGCATACCGGCATTGGTGTTAAAGAAGTGTGCTCCTGAGTTGTGTCCCGTACTCACGCGCCTCTTCGCGTTTTCATACTCCTCTGGGCAATTTCCGCAATCATGGAAGACCACCCTTGTGGGTGCACAAAAAAGGGCGACAGATCAAACCCATCGAACTACAGGCCTATCGCTATTGCATCTCTACTTTCCAAGGTGATACCTAGAAGATCACGATCTATTGAGCGATCGTCAATATCGTTTTCGCCATAATCGCTCAACTGGTGATCTTTTAGCGTATCTCACACACCGCTGGGCTCTTGCCATAGAGAGTAAAGGTGAGGCGTTGGCAGTCGGCCTTGACATAGCGAAGGCATTCGATCGGGTTTGGCATCAAGATCTTCTATCGAAATTGCCTTCGTACGGAATACCAGAGGGATTATGCAAATGGGTCGCTAGTTTTTTGTCTGGCAGATGCATCAAAACCGTGGTAGACGGTGATTGCTCCGATAGCATGGACATTAACGCTGGCGTCCCGCAAGGCTCTGTTCTCTCCCCAACACTGTTTTTGCTGCATATCAATGATCTGTTAACCACAGTTAACCTTCATTGCTATGCGGATGACAGTACCGGGGACGCATATTACACGGGCCGTGCTAATATCCCTCTTTCCATTGTGGAGGCAAAACGCGAACAGCTTGTGTCTGAAATCGAGAGTATTCTTACAAGAGTCTCCGATTGGGGGCGACTGAACTAAGTTCAATTCAATCCTACTAAGACACAAGCCTGCGCGTTCACCGCTAAGAAAACCCCTTTTGCTGTGGCTCCTCAATTCCAGAACACGTCCGTTACCATCTCTAAGAGTATTGGGATTCTCGGTGTCGACATCTCTAGTACTGTTGAGTTCCGCAGTCACCTGGAAGAAAAGGTAAAGCTGGCGTCCAAGAAGCTCGGTGTGCTCAATAGAGCGAGGCGGTACTTCACTGCGGACCAGAGACTTCTCTTATATAAGTCACAGGTTCGGCCGCACATGGAGTACTGCTCTCATCTTTGGGCGGGAGCACCTGGATACCAGCTCGGTCCTTTTGACTCGGTTCAGAGACGTGCTATAAGTGTTGTCGATGATCCCAATCTCTCTGACGGTATCGAGCCACTCAGCTTGAGGCGAGACTTCGCCTCGCTATGTGTGTTCTACCGATTATACAACGGACTGTGTTCTGAGGAATTGTTCGACATGATGCCGACAGCCACCTTTTACCACCGCACCGCTCGCCATCGACAGGGAATTCATCCCCACACACTGGAACCTAAGTGGTCCCGAACAGTGCGGTTTCAGAGGAGTTTCCTCCCGCGTACACTTAGATTGTGGAATGAACTTCCTGCCGAGGTTTTCCCACGAGACTACAGCCATGGGGTTTTTCAAGAAGCGTATATTAAGGCTTCTTAAGGGTCGGCAACGCGCAAGTGATACCCCTGGGGTTTCAGGCGTTCATAGGCTACGGTAACCATTTACCATCAGATGGGCCGTATGCTTGATTGCCACCATAGTAGTATAAAAAAAAAATGTTTCAGTTATCAGGAATACATCTGCCGTCGCTGCTGCCATAGCTGATGAAATGTTATGAAGTTTCGTACGAAGTACGTCCGAGGGTTACTCGGACATTTTGATAATAAAGAGATATGAATCTTATATTATTTTTTGAATTCGATGTTTTTTGTTTCTTATTATAATTTCCGCCTATTTTCTCGCCTTCGAAACCACTCATTGAATTCTGTGTTTGGAGGCCAATTCTCTGGGGACATGAAGAAGTTGAATTTACTCTCTGGTACAGTGACAACAAAAGATGCGTAGTCACTGTGTTTTAAATTGAGTTTCTCAACTTTATATTCATTCAGTTCGTGCATTGGATTTTTTTTATCCATGTACTTTTTTATTTGCTCAACTGTTATACTACATCGCATTGACCATAGATGTATTTGCCTAGTTCTTTCTACTGCAGATACTTCAATGTCTACCTCTCCAGTGCCTCTGATCACAGGTCGACGACGGCGTTGCCGACGTCGTACTGTATTCCACTCATTTGAGTCGTCGTTTAGAGCGTCTTCACCGTCCAGTGTACGGTGCGCCGATATTTGTTCAGTTTGTTGCACATTAGCAAACTGTTCGACACACAGAACACCAATATCCTAACGGAAAGAATGTCAACTCCATACAAAAAAAATGGCATAAAAATTAACGATAGTGCTGACCTCTTACGGTGTCCCCCAGGCAACATTCATAGATCATGGCTTAGTGGGAAAACTCAAACGTCAATAAGAAAATAAAGGAGCCTACTGTATTACAGATATAAATTCAAGCCGTTTATGACTTGAGTTTATATCTGTAATACGGATAATAAAAATCACGATTAGAATAAAGTGTATATTTATTGTTAGATTTTCATTCAAACATATAAAATACATCAGTAGTGTGAACAGGTGTACAGAGACATTATGTAATAAATAACAAATAAATTTTGATTTTTTAAATGATTGTAAGGACCATAAAGACACAAATTAAATTATATTATCAAAAGTGTATTATAATAATTAAGAGATATTGTCGTTTTGGAAACCTAAATAATACTGTCTCAGGATTATCGGCAGGCGATGAACCACACTTAAGGCACTTCCTCTTGTTCTCCTTCACTGTAAAACAACGGTCCAACCAATTACAGAGTTACTAACTTGATAATTTAAACGAAATAACAAGAAAGTCACGAATTATAGTTTATTACCAGGATAAACACAAACTAAATACATGTATCTAACAATTACGGAGGAATCTATAAAGACTCAACTGAATGTAAGGGTAAAACTGTAAAAGATGGTGAAATATCCAGTAATAAAACAAAAGATTTAGTTATAATTTTTAGCCTATTTTTTCGGTATACCGCCCTTAATATACATTTGTTTTATTTTTGATGGACTAGGAGAAACGCTCTGGTATAATTTCTAAATGATAAGTAATTATACCAATATGATATTCTTAAAATGTTACTAAGTTGCCCTTTGAAATAATATCATAACTGGATAATAAAATCTCTAATAATGGCAACATAAGTCTGCCCCCCTTAGGTATTCTTTACGCCCCATACAAATACGACAGGGCCTGGTTCGACATCAGTAGTGGGGCGTCCGAATGACGAGTCCGTGGATGATAGTGGTGGCTGCGCGGGGGTGGGGGGTAGCACAGACGTTGCAGTCGTAGTCTTCGCCCGTTGCTTTCGCGTCATCATTGGTCGCTCGCTTGCCACTATTGGTCGCTTAGTTCCCACCGTTATACCTCGTGATGTTGATGGGAATGGAGTACGTTGTAGTTGTACCTTCATTCCAGTTGACATTTGTGATGTACCCTCTTGCTCTGATGATGTTATGGCGGATTGCACTTTTTCCAATACACAAATTTTCGTTTGTAGCTTGTCCAGTGTTTCGGAAATTTCGTTAACCTTTATCACTAAAGGTTGTAGACATCGTTGAACTACTTCTTCAATATCCGATATAGACAATTTCGACATTTTTATCAACAAAATTAAATAAAAACCACAGAGCGTCTTTCAAGCCGACTAATTACCGCAGGGGTAGCGGGGGAAATCCTAACTAAACCTAAGGTCTGACTTGGCCAGTTCTCATATACCAATGATTACTTTCGATTGCTAGTTACTACTAATAATAAAATAGAACCTACAAATAACATGTTTAGAACTTGCGAAGCCTACAGTATATTTCGTATATGAAAACTAGCCAAGTTAGACCTTAGGCTACAGTATATTATCCTAAGTTATAAGAAGAAATGATATTTTATATTGTTATAAATACATTTCAGGACAGACCATTGAACTTGGCACCCATTTAGATCTCACCTCTTTTGTCGTAGAAGTCAACAATCAAGGCATATATCATAATATTAAACTCGGCTATCATTTCACATTTATGTTTTTGATGGGATATCATTACTTTTTGTACATAAATTATACGAGGTACTTATTTATAACTAAATTAATACCAAATTATTTTTGATAAATTACTGTATTTTGTATGTTTACGGGGTATAATTGTCTTTTTTTGTGTCATTTTCTATATTTTCTTGTAACTTTTAAATGTTTGAATATCGATGTGCGCTAAATATTGAAACAATACCAAATATTGAAATAATACCAAATCTCAGTTAATAACATAATAAATACGAAATTCGACTATACTCTTAGTTATAAGTACGAGTATATTTTAGACAGAATCTAAATTATAGCAACTAGTGTTTACCGCTCAATGCAATATTTGACGTTTGCTAGTTATCGACACTGATGTGAAGGGGTTAACGTATATTGGTAATGATCGACGTTTTCATACAATATTACTCGTCCAGTACAAGATGAGCTACCTGGTAGCCAGTGATGGATCAAAGTTAATTGGTGGCTATCGACGTTTTCATAGAATTTTAGGAATCGTCTAATATAAGTTGAAATAGAATCAATTAAAGTGAAAAATTATAATAAAATGATAACAATTTATCAGTTTCAGATTTTTCACTTTATATTCACCTAATTACCTATCTGCATGCCAAATTTGAACTTCCTAGGTCATCTGGAAGTGGGTTATAATTTTGATCTATAGTTGATCAGTGATAAAAATGACGATATTTGGACGTTAATATCTAAATAACCGTTTGAGATATGTTTATGAAATTTGGAACACATATTTATCTCGCAAGTCTCAATATATGAACCAAATTTGACAGGTTTATGTGAAAGAGTTTTTGAAGTTATGAGGGGGTCAAAAGTGGCTCCAAATGGTTCGTGTAAATATACACACGGTGCTGCAGGCCAGTTTACTTGAAACTCGGCTTGACACGCTATCGCATGTCTAGATTAGCACCAGGCAGAAATACAAGAAGACTAGTTATATATATATATATATACTATTTAGGTATTATCACAAACCTACATATGGTAGTTAAAATTTACTTAGTGGAAAATTTGTACAATTAATTCACAATTATTATTTATTTGGTTTTGTTTTCCGGAAAATTATTATCTATATATTTTACATTATTTTTATTATATTATATGTAATTACATATTATTGATTCAAACTATCGTATATATAAAAAAAAATAACTAAAATTAATAAAATTCATACCGATGAAGAGTAGCCCCACCGATCAGGTAGTCTTATTGTCCTGCCAAAACGAGTAACATAAGGTTCATTTTCGTTAGACAGAATATCATTGGTGCATGACGTTGTGTTAGAATGTTGTATAGAACCTTCATTACTGAGTGTGGTACATTTGGTGGTGACGTCATCGTATGGCAGATGCAATTGTTCATCACAGTCGGGTGACTGTTGCGATGACTTATCGATAATTAAATGTCGGCGATTTCTAATTAATGTACCGCCATGTTTTAGTTTCACTTGATATGAACGTTTCCCTACCAAGGACTCAACAACACCGCTGCTCCAAGTTTTATATATTCTAACTTTAATATTTTGTCCCGGTACCAATGGTAATAAAGCTCTCGCACCTTTATCGTAATGTTTACGTTGTGCGCTTTGTCGAATACTTAGTTCTCTTTTTACATGCTTTTGAATTTTTGGTTTTAATAATTTTGGACAACATGGAATTATGCTTCTTAAACGTCTGTTATTTAGCAGTTCCGTGGGTGAAGCTAAGTTGGAACTAACAGGAGTATTTAAGTATTCCAAAAGAGCAAGTCTAAATTGTTTTATCATGCTGTGTCTTTTTTAACATCTTTTTTACTATTTGTACAGCTCTTTCACTTTGACCGTTCGACTGTGGGTAACAAGGTGATGACGTTATGTGACTAAAACACCACTGCCGTGCAAATGTTTGAAATGCGTGAGAGTTATACTCTGGACCATTATCTGACATGACAATATCCGGAATACCTTGTCTAGAGAACACAATTTTTAATTGTTTGATTACCTCATCCGAAGTTGAATTTTGTAATTGAATTACTTCTATGTATTTACTGTAATAGTCTATTATTATTAAATATATATTACCTTTCAAATGAAAGATATCGGTCCCTATCTTGGACCATGCCCTATTTGGTATATCGTGTGGGATCATAGTTTCTTTAGTATTTTGGTTCTTATACGTTAGACAGACTTGGCATTTGCCAATATAATCCTCTAATTGACTATTTAAGTTTGGCCAGAACATTGTGTCACATGCCCTAAGCTTACATTTATCTAACCCTAAATGACCAACGTGTATTTTCAAAAGCATTTCACTACGCATATTTTTTGGAATTACTACACGATTTCCTTTCCATACAAGACCATGCGAACTCGATAATTCTTGTCTATAGCACCAGTACGGTTTAATTTCATCACAAACCAACTGTTTATGTTCGGGCCATCCCTCTTTTATATAGGATATGACCATTTTTAATTCATAATCATTTTGTGTTTCCTTTTGCAAACGTAAAAAATGTGTATCGGTCAGTGGGTTGCATACCGTAATAGTGCACACCTGATCTTGCGCATCATAATGATCGCGCTCGTACGATTGCAACTCACTATAAGAAACCGGTTCCGCCGCTCGAGACAATGTATCTGCGATAAATAGGTACTTACCGGGTTTGTATACCAATTTGAATGTATACAATTGTAAACGTAGTAACATTCTTTGTAATCTCGCCGGTGCATTAGCTATCGGTTTTTCAATGATACTGACGAGAGGTTTATGATCAGTTTCTATAATCACGTCATTTCTACCATATAAATATGTATAAAATTTTTCGCATGCGTAAACACAGGCTAATAATTCTTTTTCTATTTGTGCGTAATTTTGCTCTGCCTTTGTAAGTGATCGAGACGCATAACTGACGGGAAGGTTATTCTGCAACAAACACGCACCCAAACCTTTTTTACTGGCATCTACCGATACCACCACTGGTTTGTTTAACACATAGTATTGTAAAACTGGTTTGCTAGTTAAACATTTTTTGAGATTATCAAATGATGCCTGATGTATGGACACCCAATGCCAATCTACATCTTTCTTTAGTAACTGTCTCAAATTATATGTTTTTTCTGACAAGTTTGCTACGAATTTGCCTACATAATTAATTAAACCAAGAAATCTCTCTAATTCCTTAGTATTATTTGGCTTTTTCATATTTAAAATTGCCGACGTATGTGACATCAGGATAAATCAGTAATTAGTAATAAACAGTAATTTTATGCCCTAAATATTTAATCTTATTTAAACCTATTTTACATTTATTTTGATTTAATTTCAGGTTTATCTCGCGGCATCTATCTAATACCTTTTTAAGTACTTTATTATGTTCCTGTAAAGTTTTACCAAAAATTAACAAATCATCAACGAACAGACATACACCATGTATGTCATCAAAATATTCGTACATTTTTTTATGAAATACTTCCGAAGCCGAACTTATACCGTATGGCAATCGTTGGTACTGTCATTATGTAGTTTTTGTTGCCAAAATCCGTTTTTTGCATCTAGTGTACTGAAATATTTAGCACCCGATAGTTTAACCGTGATTTCATCTAACGTTGGCAAATTGAAATGCTCTCGTTTTATGGCTTTATTTAAATCGCGTGGATCCAAACAAATTCTAAGTTCACCATTTGGTTTCCTAACAACTGTCATACTGTTAACCCAATCTGTCGGTCCCTCCACTTTGGCTATTATCTTATTTTTTTCCATTTCATCTAATTTATTTTTAACACTTTCTCTTAAAGCTACAGGTAACTTTCTGGGAGGATGAACAGTCGGATGAACACTTTCATTAATACATATTTTATGTACTCCCGGCATGCAACCTATTCCTTCAAAGACATCAGAATACTCATCAAATATATAATTATTTAAATTATTATTTCCTGATGCAGTAACAGCATGAATTAATTGTATTAAATTTAATTCTTGACAGGATTGTCTACCTAATATAGGAGGAGAGGAAACATCTGCTATTAAAAAGTTCAAAAAATATTCATAGTCTTTATACTGAATTTTTAAATTGCATCTGCCAATTACTTTAATATCACCACCTGAATAACCCTGCAATCTAACTGTTGTCGAAATAAGCTCATTTTCATTTATATCTATTTGTTTTAAATAGCTACGCGGTAAAACATTCGCATCTGCACCCGTATCGATTTTAAATGAAATTTCTTTACTGTTTATTTTCAGTTTAACACACCACTCACTATTGAATTTATTAAGATAATAAATTACCTCGGGAGACTCTTCATCGGTCGACTCGGTTTTCATCTCATATTCATTACATACTCGGGAAAAGTGGTTCAGTTTATTGCATTTCGAACACCGCTTTCCATAAGCCGGACACTGATATTTCCGATGTACCGCACCACACTTGTTACAACCACTGCGTCTTAACTGCACTGTCCTATCGTATAATTGTGACGTAGTAGCTTCATTATGTGATATTCTCGAGTTCGAGAATCTAGCCGCACCGCGCTGCGTCGGGCAACCTTGACCTACTGCACGACCACGTCTGGACCCTTGCCTGTGTGATGCCACCCAGTCTACTCTGCATTCTTCTTCATTACAGTCACAAAACCTCTTGTCTTCCTTCTCTATAAAATAAGCACGATGTTCAACGCATTCCTTCTTGATACTACCCGCATGCATTTTTGATAATTGTGCCACGTTGCATATATCTAATGATTTCTGTAATGTTAAATCCGGTTTTCGTAGTAATCTTTCACGTAGTGCATTTTCTTCTATTCCGCAAATTAAACGATCTCGTATCAAATCATCACAAAGATCCTTAAATTCACATTCTGAGGCTAATTTCCTTCGTTCAAAAGAATATTGTTCAATTGACTCGCCCTCTAACTGGTTTCTAATGAAAAACGATGCCGCTGTACGGTTATGTTTTTCTTCAATAAAAAAAATTATCAAATTCTTTTAAGATTGATGTGATATTCTGTTGTGAACCCTCTTGAAACTGCTCCGATACTTCACGGCATTGTTCTCCTATTATGTGTAGAAAAATGCTAACCTGCACTTTTGGATTTTTATTCGACAATTCACAAGCCTCAAAATAAATTAGGAAAGACTTTTTCCATTTTTCCCATTCTTTCGATATGTTTCCAGATGTGACGTTTTCCAAATTATTGATGAAAGCAAATGGCGGCAGTGGTGGTAGCACAGATTCCATGTTAAATCCGCGCACATCCGATGTATTCTTTACTGGATATTATAATTATTTCTCACAATGATTAACTTAATGCACAAACTACGTATTTACTTGAATATTTTCTAAAAATAAACGACTACCGGCTGTGCCATGTTATGTTTTGTGAGGGAGGTGAATACGTCAATGAAGCACAAGATCAGGTTTTAGACTAACTGTATTTCTTTTTACATTGATTGATATACCCCACATAATTAATATATAAAACACCCGACACTATTGACCGACCTGGCTATTGAACTGCCCTGCGGAAGGATTATTTCTTATTTGGTCATAGCACAGATAACATAATATTACATACAGATACCCCATCCCATACAATAAAATGGTTCCTTCCTAACTCGGGCTATTCTTCGGGCTATTTTATTTCGCCGCCGTAGCTGCTAGACGTCTCTAGATCTGAAGCAGTTCGGATTACTAGTGGGTGCTTAGTAACAAAGCACGAAAATAGATGGCAGTCAATTCAGTCTACATGACATCTGTTTTGCAAAGATAGGTATATAATAGATATGTAGGTAACTGTATCGTGTACCTCATTAGGGACGATTCAAGATTCAATGTAAATGTGTAGGTATAATATCGTTAGCCGACACCCTGCAGATATGGCTTATGTGCCAATGTATATATTATGTTATAGTTTATTCTACATTCCATGCCTATTTTTTTCTCTCGACGAAGATATGTTGTAACGCGTCTGCGCTATACGTATAGCCCGATTTTGATACGTTTATACTCGTACGTATCAAAATCGGGCTATATGATTTTTTATTTCAATCGTTATGTGTAAGAGACTGGTTTTAGCTACAATTAATTTACTGGTATATACCTCATGTATTCTACGATGTACCCCTCTTTTCCCTAATGAGAATTCCGCTATATCTTATATATAAATTTCGTATCACAGTGTTAGTTGCCATATTTCTCCCACATTTTGATGAAATTTGATATGTATACTTGCTAGGTCTGAGGTAGGGTTGTTATCTATTTTTTATACCCCTAAGTCATAGGGGTGGCCTACCCTGAATTTTTTTTTTTGTATTATCAGTGGCACTTCGTGAGGAAATAGCCATTATTATTGCTAAAAGTTGCATATAGATGGCGTGATTGGTATCGATGGAATTCTTCATAGTTTTGCAAACGTTTTAAAAAACAAAACTGTGTTTTCAAAAATGTTTAATCAATTTTTAAAAAGTTATATATACATGTTAAAATGAAATAATGCGTTTAGAAAAGTAATTTTCATATATTTACTCATTTTGTTATTTTCCAGTACTTAATTACACTTTAATCAGTGTTTTCAAAATGCTTTCATAGATGGCATTGTTGTCATTTGTATCGGCTTAATTAAATATCTTTTTTATATTTTCCAATAATAAGCACTTAATATATTATTATTGTAAATTAAACATATAAAAAAAGTTTAAGTAAATTAAAAATAGCCGAACAAGCAAGTAATACTATTTCCAATAATACTTATGTATGAAGTGTTGTCATATTAAAAATAAATACATGTATTATCGATTTTTTTGAATAATCGATAACAGGATTTTATTACAGCGCATTATTCGATGATGCTTTTAATGTGTCGTTGTGAACAGTAAATTTTCATTATTTTGTATTATAGCAGTGTTCCGTTTCAAAGAACGGAATATAGTAGTACATTATTAGTGTCGTTGGTTATTTACATTTGTACTGAAAAATCGATTACATAATAATTTAAAATATCGAGTACGAATCGTAGCTGTCTTCGAATACTGGCAACTGGTAAGATTAAAATAGTATTTAAAAAAAGAGAGAAATCGACCCTAACTCGAATACCATAAAGTTGATTTTCCTTTCTCATTAATATCATAGCAGTTTGTTTTTAACTTGCGTATGACTCTGTGGTATGATGTTTAACGTGTATTGTTATTGTACGGTGTGTTATGCCCGAGCCCAGTACAAAGAAAATGCTGAGCCTGAATAATTATCGCTTAACATCGTTATATAAAAACAGTTTAGACAGTAAATTGAGTCCGCGTCGATAACTCATTGCACTTGCACCTACATAGTTTGGGATAAGTTTGTTAATATAATAACTTGTGAAACCACATTTTCGAAATAAACTATCTGAAATCAAGTGACTTTTGTGTTGTGTTTTAAAAAGGTTTTTTTTAAAAAACCAAACGGGGTCAGCCGCCTAACATTGGTGTCAGAAGTGGGATGCTGTGAAAAGATCTCAGGCAGAGATTCACAGCATCAATCGGACTGATACCCCGTAACGAATTTGGCCGACTGTTAGTCTCCACCCCTCGTATGTGAGCCAGCGCCCCGCAACCACGTCACCCGGGTCAACAGTAAGCCTCAGATCATAAAATCTGAGCCTGCACCCCAACGCTTCAGAAGTTCAGCATTACACCCTGTTTACCAAAACCTGGGACCACATCGATCACCGGCTGCCAGGTCCATTGCAACATCGTGTTCGTGTACCCAGAGCCATACAATACCACGTGTGACGGACTCCACGTGTCACCAGATCAGAAGATATGATAATCATCATAACCCTCCTGTAAGTGCTTTGTGACACTATGTACTATTTCTATATCAGTGAAGTGCCAGTTTAGTGATAATCACGTAATTCAAACCGAACATTACTATTATTAATACTAGGTTCTATATAACTGAAACATTTATCTAATATAACCTTATAAAATGGCCACTAAATCGGAGGCCAGTGAGAAAGCAGAGAGGGTGACACTGAGCGTATTAACGAAATTCATAAAGGCCTACAGCGGCGATCGTGAGTCCCTCCCTGCTTTCCTCACAAATTGTGAGAGTGCAATTTCTTTAGCTGCCCCTGAGCAACAGAATATATTATGCAAATATATAATATCACAATTAGAAAGCAAAGCCCAAACGGCTTGTAATCTTAAGACATTTAAAAACTGGTTAGAATTGAAAGATTTCTTAAGGGTCACGTTCGGCGAGAAAAAGCACTCCACACATTTACTAATCGAACTCCAGGGTTGTAAACAATTACCATCTGAGACTGTAACTCAGTACTCTCTCCGAATCGAAGCCTGTTTAACAAAAATTCAATCGGACATATACTATTCCTGTACTAACAACGACGAGTTACCTGGTAGAGTGGCTGCTATGGAAGAATTAACTTTAAATACATTTATGCTAGATCTTAATCCTAACTTTAGTTACATTGTGCGGTGTAGGAATCCCAAAACTCTAGGTGAGGCGATTTTACAAGCTACGGAAGAAGAGAAATTATATAATTTAACAAGAGCATCCAACAAAATGCCTAAATATTGCTCTCATTGTAAAAAATAAGGTCATGTAGTTTCAGAGTGCTATTTCAAAAATAGGGATACCAGGATATCCCCATCTTACAAAACTCATCACGTTAATAATTCAAATATCTATTATTTACCTAAACCTATTTCATGTGCATATTGTAAACATATAGGCCACAGCATTAATGAATGTCGCAAGAGACAGTACAATATGCAGCGTCGCCAGAATGAAGGCCAAACGCAACGCGATACGGATTCCCAGGCAGGTGTCAGGCACTATCCCGGAACCGCGCGTGGGAACGTGTCCGGTAACATAAATGTAGTTCATTATTGCGAAATCGATAACGAAAATATTTTAAGTGAAAATTTAAACTAAAATGGACTTCGGTTCCGTGCCGATCGAATTCCTATCATAGCAAGGGCACTACTAAATCTTATACTATATCTCAAAAACCACTGAATCTTACAAATACTAAATCTTTTACTACATCTCAAAAACCACTGAATCTTACAAATACTAAATCTTTTACTACATCTCAAAAACCACTGAATCTTACAAATACTAAATCTTTTACTACATCTCAAAAACCACTGAATCTTACAAATACTAAATCTTTTACTACATCTCAAAAACCACTGAATCTTA
Source organism: Achroia grisella (assembly GCF_030625045.1). NCBI lineage: Eukaryota > Metazoa > Arthropoda > Insecta > Lepidoptera > Pyralidae > Achroia > Achroia grisella. The sequence goes on along the minus strand of NW_026712807.1, from coordinate 45,224 downwards.
CAAATACTAAAACTTTTACTACATCTCAAAAACCACTGAATCTTACAAATACTAAATCTTTTACTACACCTCAAAAACCACCGAATCTTATCAATACTAAATCTTTTACTAAAACCCAAAACTCACAGAATCTTATGAACGCTGAACCTTATACAAAATCCTATACCAAATCTCAAGAACCGCTGAATCTTACATACACTGAATCCCATACGAAATCTCATTACAAATCTGAAAAACCGCTGAATCCTACGAATTCTAAACTTTGTAAAAATTCATATACTACGCGTCGCTCTGAATCTTATTCTAATCCCCAAATATCATCGAATCGTACACGAACCTACGCTGAAATCTGTGCCAATTCACACTCATTAAAATTGTAATATAGGGTATATAAGATATAATTAGGTGGCGGGTACTTTTAAGGCGATATGTGAGATGGGAGCCAGTCCGGAATATACGCTTGACGGATAAGCTTGGTTTTATTACACCTCATACATACGGATACGAACATTACAGTGGACGACGAGGATTCTTAATTTTTATTATAATTTACAAGTAATAATAGTGTATAAAAAGTTGAGTGAAAAAAAAAAGAAAAAATAACTACAATGTCGATCGGAAGAGTAAGCGAGTTCGATATTAGAACTGGGGCGTGGTCGTCATATATAGAAAGACTTGAGATGTATTTTACGGCCAACAGTGTAAAAAACGATCTCAAACTACCAACATTAATAGCAGTCATAGGGGATGAAGCTTACGAACTCCTGGTGAATTTAGCTAGTCCAAGGAAACCGTCGGAATTGGAATACGAAGTTGCGGTCAACCTACTGCGCGATCACCTACAACCGGCACCGTCGGCATTAGCAGAGATTTCGATTCAGGCAGAGAAGACAAGCAGCAGATGAGAACATCGCAAGTTACGTGGCGGAATTGAAAAAGTTAACACGTCATTGCAAACTAGGGGATAACCTAAGTGAGAACCTTCGAGATCAGTTCGTGTGTGGGCTGAAGAGCGACATCATTCGACAGCGGCTTTTTGCAGAGGATGAAGAACTAAATTTCGCCCACGCGGTCAAAATTGCAACCTCTTTAGAGGCAGCGGAGCGGAACGCGGCGGCGGTGGATATCGCGGACGCGGCGAGCGGCGGGGAAACGATCGCGGGGACGGGGGGAATACACTCCCTAGTGGCCACGAACGAGCGACGGCAAGCGGCGGAGACACGGAGCGGGCGCGGGGCGCGCGGATACCGTATTCGTGGCACGGGCGCTGTCTGGAGTGGAGCGCGCGGCGCGCGCGCCACTATCACGCCTCGGGGAAGAAATGCGGCACGGGCAGACAGCGGAAAAAGGCGCGACTGCATTGGATGCGGTGCGGACGACCACAATTATGAAAACTGTCGCTTTCGAGAATACGTTTGCAGTAAGTGCCACCGCACCGGTCACTTGCGACGGGTGTGTCCGAGGCAGAGCACACAAAACCAGCGATATGGCTATGCGGCCTTGCACTATGGAGATACAGCGGAGGAGGGCTGGGAAACGACCGATTCGATGCAGGAGGACTTGCATCATTTATGTCTAAACGACTACAAGGCTGTGAGTATACCGATATCTATTGAAGATAAAATTGTAAATATGGAAATCGATACCGGTACCGCGGTGTCTTGTATTAGTGGGGAAACATATAGACAGTATTTTGATTATATTAAAATAAAACCGAGTAATATTGGATTAAATTTTTACGATGGCTCATCCGTTAAGCCTTTAGGTATAATAGAAGTAAATGTGTTTTATAATAATAAAAAAAAAATATTGGAATTATTTGTTATCGAAGGAGCTTCAATCTCATTATTAGGTAGGCAATGGCTGACAGAGTTGGGCATAGTGATACCTAAATTCACTAATTGTAATAAAATAAGTAACGAGCACCTTCGGTTAGATCATGAGTTTAAAAAACTGTTTAACAGATATGAGAAGCTGTTCAGTGGCGGACTGGGGCGGTACACGGGCGGCAAGGCTACGTTGAGGGTGCGCGATGGCGTGGCGCCGGTGTTCCACCGCGCGCGACCGTTGCCGTACGCGCTGCGCGAGCGGGTCGATGCAGAGCTCGACGCGATGCTGCGCGACGGTGTCATCGAGCCCGTCGACTGCTCCGACTGGGCCTCGCCATTGGTGCCGGTAAATAAATCGGATGGTTCTTTGAGAATATGCGCTGATTATAAAGCAACCGTAAATCCTGTGTTACTTGTAGATCGTTATCCTTTACCAAGAATAGAGGATTTAATTGTTCGATTAAGCGGATCCCAATTTTATTCAAAAATTGATTTATCGCAGGCGTATAACCAGATCGAGCTGGATGAGACCAAAATGTATACAGTTATAAACACACATCGCGGGTTATACCGGTATAATAGGTTAGTATATGGGTTAGCGTCGAGCGCAGGCATTTTTCAACGCATTATGTGTAGTTTACTGAGTGATATTCCCAACGTCGAGATATTCTTAGACGATGTTCTCATAGGTGGTAGGAATAGAGCTGAGCACCTACAGGCAGTGGAGGCAGTTTTTAGTAGATTAGATAAATATGGTTTTAAATTAAAAACGAGTAAATGTGTTTTTTTAGTGAAAGAAGTAAGTTATTTAGGATTTGTATTGAGCAAGGACGGAATAAAAACGGACCCGGATAAAATCCAGGCTATCACAAAAATACCACGCCCAGAGTGTGTGACCGAATTACGTTCCTTTTTAGGATTAATTAATTTTTACGCCAAATTTGTAAGGAATATGAGTTCTAGATTGGTACCTTTATACGATTTATTAAAAAAACATAAATCGTGGTATTGGTCGAGGGAATGTGAACGAGCCTTTATAGAAGTAAAGAATTTATTAGTTAGCGCTGAGGTATTAGCGCACTACGACCCGAAGCGACCGCTAGTAGTCACATGCGATGCGAGCGCGAGGGGCGTGGGGGCCGTACTCTCACAACCGAGGGAGGACGGACGCGGCGAGCGACCGATAGCTTACGCTTCGCGTACACTGAATGACGCGGAGAAGAATTACTCACAGATCCATAGGGAAGCCTTAGCTATTATATTTTCTGTTAATAAATTTCATCAATATTTGTACGGCCGACATTTCGTATTGCGTACCGACCATAAGCCTTTGGTATCGATTTTTGGGCCACATACGGGGATACCGACTATGGTAGCCAGCCGTATGCAACGGTGGGCGATAATTTTATCTGCCTACACATTTGATATAGAATATGTACGCACAGACGAGAACGGGGCGGACGGCTTGTCACGGTTGCCGATATCAGCTAGTAAACCAATGACTCGAATGACGCCCGAGCAAACATATTTACATTTTGTGCAGCAAGCTCTGCTATTAGATTACAATGAAATTAAAAATCAAACCTCTAGGGACCCCATACTATCAAAAATATTAAGTTATATACGAGACGGCTGGCCAATAGATTGCGCGATGACGAATTTGAAACCTTATTATAATCGTAAAAATGAATTATACGAGGAATTAGGTTGCGTTATGTGGGGGCATAGACTGGTGGTGCCAGATTCTTGTAAAGAGAAAATATTATTAATGATTCATGAACCCCACATGGGGATTGTCAAATCCAAGTCCTTAGCCCGCAGCTATGTGTGGTGGGCGGGCCTGGATGAAGCGGTGGAACGAATATGTAAACAGTGCGAGGTATGCGCTGCGAATGCAGACGCGCCACCGAGACAAGTACCTCGCATGTGGCCGTGGCCTAATAAGCCGTGGTCCAGACTGCACCTAGATTTCATGGGCCCTATGTTAGGGCAAATATATTTAGTGGTAGTAGATGCAACATCTAAATGGATGGAAATAATTAGGGTATCGAGCACGGCGGCAACGGGAGTAATAGATAAAGTTAGTGAACTATTTAGTAGGTTCGGACTGCCTAAACAAATTGTCACGGATAATGGACCACCCTTTACAAGCTCAGAATTTAAAAATTTTACTAGTAGTCAGGGGATTGAACATATTTTTACGGCTCCATACCACCCGGCCTCAAATGGATTAGCCGAAAACGCAGTTAAAACATTAAAAAAAGTAATTAAAAAGGCGGTTGTAGAGAAACAAAACATAAATAAAGCACTTTGGACGTATTTGTTATACTATAGAAATACCGAACATTCGACAACCGGGGAATGCCCAGCGGTTATACTATTAGGCCGTCGACTACGCACTAGATTAGATGTTATAAAACCAGATAGGGAGAGTAAAGTTTACAAAGCTCAGCAGAAACAAAGAGAATCATTTAAGGGGACAAGTAGAAAGATGCAGGTAGACGATGAGGTATGGTATAGGCAATTCATGAGGGGTGAGAAGTGGGCCCCGGGTCAAGTTATCGATTGTTTAGGTCCGAACAATTACAAAGTAAGGAACCGAGAAGGTGATGTGATTCATAGACATATGGATCAATTAAAAAAGAGATTCTCTAGAATTTCCCTATCATCTTACCCGTTGAAGGAAATAGATAAAAGAATCAGTGCAAATTCTAACTCAGAACCACCGATGACAGATCGGTCACCGGGCGGGATTCAGGCGGAGCAGGCGGTGGCGGAACGGTCAGATTTAACGCCGATAAACGTGGAAACGGTAGAAATGGATGCAACAGAAATTCCGAAGTCACCGGAGTATCTGGACGCCTGTCCAGATATGGTATTGCCTAGTACGAATGCACCACCGCCGCCCCGAGTCCGCCCAAAGAGATTATGTAGAATTAAGAATCTAGATAGTATTAAGTTTTAGTATAAGTAACCATGTCAAATTATAATTGTTAATTAAGTAGTATAAGTTAGAGTAAGTGTTAATTGGTGTGGAAGAGTGTAATATAGGGTATATAAGATATAATTAGGTGGCGGGTACTTTTAAGGCGATATGTGAGATGGGAGCCAGTCCGGAATATACGCTTGACGGATAAGCTTGGTTTTATTACACCTCAGACATACGGATACGAACATTACATACCAAATCCTCTGACTAATACATCTTACACAAAACCTTCTACCATATCTGAATCTTATTTAAATAAAGAAAGTACCAAATCTTGCACTGACCTCACCAATAGACTGAGCAAAACTCAAAATCTAATAAATAAAAAACCTGTTACTATTTCTGAGATTACAAGGCCACAAAACTTAACTAATATGGACTCGCTTAAACAAATTTGTAATACTAAATCTCACGAATATTCCGATGAAACTAAACCAATACCCATGTACGAAATAATTATTAATAAAATAACCTTGCCTCATACTTATTTACAATCAACTTACTCTGATAAACCTTTATGTTTCCTCATCGACACCGGTGCGAGTGTCAGTATTATCAAACAATCAAGCCTAAATAAGCAACCTGAACTTTCACGCGAAATTATAAAATTAAAAGGTATAAATTACACTGAATCCTATTGTAAAACTCTAGGCACATTTCAAATGGATTTTATTTTAACCGATTCCCTTAGTATTACCTACAAATTACATGTAATAAAAAATGATATAAACCTGGAATATGACGGTATTATCGGCAGTGATTTTCTAGGATATTACAAGGTCAATATTGATTACTATTCTAACTCTATGTGTTTACGAGAACAAATACTACCTATTAATTTCAAACAACCGAGCTATATTATACCGGCGCGAAGCGAAGCCGTGATTGAATGCACTGTATCAAATGACTCATCACAGTTACCAAATCTACGTGAAGCTCTCGTACTAGACCATACTATTTCGGAAGGTGTCTATGTTTCTAATTGTATAGTAACACTTAAACTTAACAATCGCGTAAATGTCTCCATTTTAAATACCACTTAATCTGACATCCAAATAAAAAACTACTCTGTTTCCCTTACTCCATTAGACGAAACTCTATCTAAACCTCTAGAATCATCTACAAATATCTACAACATACAGACATCTGACATCACCTACTCTGATAGGATAGATAAAGTACTAAGTCAGATTAGACACACTCATTTAAATTCCGAAGAAAAAGATATTTTACTCGATTGCTGCGCACAATACGCAGACATATTTTACCTCGATGGAGATAAGCTAACTGCAACTAATGCCTTAAAACATTCTATTAATACTGGGAATGCTCCCCCTATTCATGTTAAAGCTTACCGCTTCCCCGAATGCCACAAGGACGAGGTAGAAACTCAAATAAAAAAAATGTTAGAACAAAATATCATTAAACCATCGGTTTCCCCTTGGAATGCCCCTGTCTGGGTTGTCCCAAAAAAGATAGATGCCTCTGGAAAACGTAAATGGCGAATTGTAATCGATCACAGACGTCTAAATGACGTCACTGTCAATGAAATATATCCAATTCCTCTTATAACTGACATATTAGATCAACTTGGTCATTCTAAATAATTTTACAACGCTAGATCTCGCGAGTGGATTTCATCAGATATTTTTAAATCCTGAAGATGCCGAAAAAACAGGTTTCACAGTAACCACTAACAAAACGTCCGGACATTTTGAATTTAACCGAATGCCCTTCGGGTTGAAAAACGCACCCAGTACCTTCCAACGGCTTATGAATACCGTCCTTTCTGGCCTTCAAGGTCTACACTGTTATATCTATTTAGACGACTGTATCTTATATAGTTTTGACCTCGAGTCACATATACAAAAATTAAAGTTAGTCTTCGACAGATTCCGTCAATTTAATTTGAAATTACAGCCCGATAAATGCGAGTTTTTACGCCGCGAAGTTTCATATTTGGGTCATATCATCACCGATAAAGGTGTCTCTCCGAATCCCGATAAAGTCAAGGCTGTCACTACTTATCCAACCCCTAAAAATCCTAAGGAGATTAAATCATTCCTTGGCCTAGTCGGTTATTATCGACGTTTTATAGAAAATTTCTCGAAAATCACTAAACCTCTTACTCTATTATTGAAAAAAGATGTCGAATTTCACTGGACTACAGAACAAGAACAAGCTTTCAATCTATTAAAAGAAAAACTCACTTCCGCACCCTTGCTCCAGTATCCTAATTTTAATGAGCCATTTATATTGACGACTGATTCATCCAACTATACCGTAGGAGCGGTTCTATCCCAAGGGATCGTAGGTCAGGAAAAACCCATTGCTTACGCTTCCCGTACTTTAAACAAAGCGGAAGGAAACTACTCCACCACGGAGAAAGAACTTCTTGCTGCCATTATATTCGGTGTGAAGACATTCCGCCCCTATCTATATGGACATAAGTTCAAGGTCATTACAGACCATCGACCACTAGTGTGGTTATTTAATGTTAAAGACCCTGGCAGTAGACTAATTCGCTGGCGTCTCAAATTAGAAGAATACGATTACGAAATTATATATAAACAGGGCCGCCTAAATTCCAATGCCGATGCACTGTCTCGAATTCCTATGCACGCGCTGAATTCTGCAAATAAATTACACAAAGATACTTACGAAAAATATTTTAAACTACAATTTACAAATTCTACTTCCAATAATACTGAAATCGAAGAACGCTCCGAAAGTCTACATTCTTCTAAACTAAATTTAATTGCATGTCCCACATCTTTAGATTTTGATAATTCGATGCCATACTGTCGACAAATATTATCTCAAATAGAGAACAGCGATGACGTGTTAGCAGCTGAACGCGAAGTTCACACGGTGCACTCGATTAAATATAATAATAAAACGTACTATTTCTTATATACAAAAGTTCATCATTATCAGGAAACTCCTTATCGCATTATTTATAATTTATTAATGAAACTTAGAGACGAAATTTTATCCGAAAATATCGGTGCCACTGAACTTGCTATATCAGATTTCACTGAACCTTTTTCTAAACTATCTTATACTAAAATCTATAATATAATTGCATTCGTGTTTCATAATACCAACTTAAAAATACATATATATAAAAACACGCTCATATACCCATCTCCGCCCGAAATCTCAAAAATCCTCCAAGAGAATCATGGTACTCCTATTGCTGGGCACCCCGGCATTAAAAGAATGCTAAATCGTATAAAAAACAAATATTACTGGAAATCAATGCGATCTGACATAGAACAATTTGTAAAATCTTGCCAAGTCTGTCAAATAAATAAGCCTTTGAGATGCAGTAATAAGGTTCCAATGGAAATAACATCCACTAGTACCAAACCCTTCGAGAGACTCGCCCTCGATATAGTAGGAACTCTACCCGAATCCGCTATCCAAAAATTTAAATACATACTAACTTTACAAGACGACTTAACTAAATTCTCTAGTGCTTATCCCATGATTACCTCCACTACAGAAGAAATTGCTGGTAACCTTGTACATGTGATATAGTGATGCAAATCAGCACGTTCGATAGTAGATTGTGCCAGTGTACGTTTTGTATAACGACACGTAGGTCACGCAGTACCTCATATATATAGTTTATGTAATTAGTCTAAGCTAGAGTAATTCAAGATGTAACAGTTAATATACAAGTTACACCCTACTGTGTGTGTTTACTCTCACCACCGCTCCTGTCATCACATGGCGACCGTGACAAAGAAGCTGCATAAATGGATCAAGATCAGACTATACTCTGAAGATCTTCGGGCAGCAAAGAGGTATAAATTATTTATCCTCAATATATTGTACGGTGGAAATTAATGTTCCTAGGCCATCGGTGTCCAATATCCTCAAATTGAGGTTCACCGCATACCTGTGCCTAAAGTTAATTGAAGCATCCATAGATGGAAGTATAAAAATAGAATAAAAGGGTGCTAGCGGTCTACAAATGTTGAGTGATTATCAAATGTGCCGTGATTAGTGTCATTTCTGAAGACATTTTTATACGTGTTTGGTGCAGTGAAAATATAATTAAGGACATATTAAGTGGTATATAATATTTGATTGTGTATTTAAATTTAAGTCACTTATTTTGAACAGGAAGTAGGCAAACTATGACAGGGCACTTACACAATTTTTGAAAGAATTTTATACTAGTCTGTATATTTTAAAAATGACCGCATTTGATTTAAAAGCAGCTTTATTGCTATTACCTATAGTGAATCGGGATGAGAAAGTTATAAAAAGCCTTTTAGACGGCATTGAATTTTACAAAACCATCCTCAGGCCTGATGACCATCCCTTACTAATAAATTTTATATTAAAGACGAGACTTTCTAGTTGTGCCAAATTAAAATTAAAATCAAACTACGATAATATTAATAATTTAACCGAGGATATAAGAAATATTCTATTACCAAGTAAATCGTATACATTCATTTTAACGCAACTACAAAAATGTAGGCAGGGTAATAGAACAATTTTAGAGTTTGGGGATGAAATTGAAAGGTTGTTTGTTGAATTAACAATTGCCCAAGCGGGGGTTTGAACACCGCGTATGATATTCTATTGCCCATAAATGAGAATATTGCAATTAGGCAATTTGCATACGGGCTAAACGATAATAGGTTGACAATGTATATAATATGTCGAAAAATATCAAATTTACAAGAAGCTGTCAAAACAGCAATAGAAGAGGAGGAATTCATTCCTAAGAACTTCCAAACGTGTTTAATAAATAAAATAAATTATGACGCAAGAGAATTTGATCGCAGAACAAATCAATGTCAAGTGAAGCGTAATAATACTAAGGCGCGTAGTCAGCAAAATACAATAATGCATAGTAAAGAAGGTCGCGCAGTTTGTTATAGTAAGCATATGAATTACGTCAAAGCGTCAGCTGATAGTAGGAATAGCGATAGAAAGACATCATTAGATTTTGTTCATGGAAATAAGAATACCGAAATTTTAGCTTTTAACACAAATAATGTAGTTAAATTTAATTGTTTTAATAATGATATATTTTTGATAGCAGACTCAGGAGCGTCAATGTCAGTTTTAAAGTATGATTGGTTAAAAAATTTGCCTTCAATTAAGATTCATAAAGATAACGCTATAATAAAAGGCGTTTGTGGTAATCTAGAGGCAATGGGATTTGTTTACCTGAATCTTGAATTTCAGAAACTGTAATTTAGACAAAAGCTTTATGTATTTAAAGAATTATAAATTTTGAATTGGGCTGTTTAAGTGTAAAGCCCCACGGATCACTCGATAGGGTCCGTATACCTTTTCAAAAAAGAGAAAATGGTATAAAATATGTTAATTTTCCTAATAAAAGGAAAACTGATTATATTGTGGAAAATGGAAATTGTGCGAAAAATAGAACAACGGACCAATTATCGAAAATAATTGTAACGTCCGATGAGTTAAAAAAATTAAACTCATGCTGTTCAAGCGTTATTACGCAAGGTCCAATTAAGAAAGTTAATAAATGTTCTCAAGTGAAAGTAAAACCTAGTCCATCAAAGATGGCAGAAATTACTACAAAATCACAGTTTCGTGTGAAATTAAATATTTGTAATAAGGAGACATTAGGAAAAGTGTTAGGTATGCATAATATGCATGATAATACGTGCAATGTAGTTCTATCCGGATCTATAATATATTTAAATCAAACGTCTCTATTAACAAAGGTGGGCGTAAATAAATCATTTAGAGAACTTGTAGAGATATGCAAGGATCATAATATTATGGAAGTTATAATTATTAAAAATATGTACAATAAGTCTCAAGTTAATAAGTTCTGTCGGTATATACAGAAGTATGATGAGTTTTTACGATTATGTAGGTATACTGTAAGATGTATAGATAAGTATAGTAAGTCAATAAGTACAGATAATGAAGTGAGCATTGTCACATTGGCCAATAATGTAAAGGATAAAATTTCTTAAAATTGTTATAGAGTAGAACCTAATTTTAATTTTTGGTTACTACTTGTTTAGTAGAAAACAAGATCTGTTAGATGATGACAAATATGTATTAACAATACAATGTAATTATAAGTTTGTAATTTATTTGTACTCAGGTATGATATACCTTGAGAAATTGTTAAGTTAAATTAATCCTTAGTGCTGTTTTTTTTTGTCTTTTGTATGTTTAAATAATAAAATTGTCCTTGTAATGTTAAACTTTCAGAGGGAGGGGACACCCTCACCATAGACACCCTACTTTTCAGGGGAGGTGTGATATAGTGATGCAAATCAGCACGTTCGATAGTAGATTGTGCCAGTGTACGTTTTGTATAACGACACGTAGGTCACGCAGTACCTCATATATATAGTTTATGTAATTAGTCTAAGCTAGAGTAATTCAAGATGTAACAGTTAATATACAAGTTACACCCTACTGTGTGTGTTTACTCTCACCACCGCTCCTGTCATCACATACATTTTATGTCCCTCTTCGGATTCCCCAAAACTATTTTAACCGATCAAGGCACTCCCTTTACATCTGAACTATTCAAACAAGTTACCAATATTTGTAAAATAAAATCTATATTTTCCACTCCGTATCATCCCCAAACAAATGGTGCCCTTGAACGTAGCTATGCTACACTGAAAGAATACTTAAAGTCTTTCGTTAACGAAAACCAAAATGATTGGCACTGCTATTTATTCACAGCTATACTAGCTTATAATACCACTCCCCATACAACGACTCAATTTACACCATTCGAACTACTCTACGGACACAAACCTTCAATACCAAGTTCGTTATACGAAACCAACGATAATAATACATATCAGGAGTGTTGCGGACCACGAGTCGGCATCGAAAACATGTAAATAAATTTGTGTATAAATTTGTATTTTTCCAGTGTTTTGACTATTGTTTAGGTTAGACTATTGTTTGTACCATATACCCTTTGTAGCGGCATAGATACTGTGAATTCTATGTCCGCCCATTGTGTAAATTCTTAGGGATCACAGCTTTAGTGTAGCCTGAACATGTGGCATTTAGTCGCACGTGGTTTTTTGTAGTTTTTTGTGTTGTTACTATTGTATTTAATTTTAAATGTGTGCGTATTCGCTGTTCCGACCCGTCGGTCACCGACATGTGCAGGAATTGTCGGGAGGGTGGGACGGCCGACGCGCACAGCTCGGCGGGGGTGGGGAAGGACGCGCTCGGGCGCCCGTAAAAGGCGGGTTGGTTCTCGATCGCGCTCTTCATTCCGCTGACCGACGCGCTAGCGAACGCACGTATGTGCTCGCTAGTCCCGCCGCCGTCTCGCTGTTCTCTGCTCCCTCGAGCAAACCACCGCGCGCGCGCACGTAGCGCAGTTACGTTCGCGCGTTCTAATTCTTATACTTCGCCGCGTGTTAGGTGCACTCGGTGCACCTAGCGTGGCCCGGGGCCTCCGTGTCCCGCGCCGACCGCGGCCGACCGCGCTCTCGGCATCCGTTCCGACACAGTGCTACCGGACTTTCCGCGTGTGTAGTGTTGTGTTGTGAGGACTGAAGGAGAAACTCTCTTCGTTCAAGTGAAGTGAAGTGTTGTGTGTGGACGTTCAGTGGCACGGACTGTCGTGTTAGTTAGGGAGGTGCGTCACGCCTATTGCGCGACGCGCCGATCCGAGCCGCCGCCGCTGCCACCAACACCCGCCGACGCCTGCTGCCTGCCGCCCGCCGCCGACGCCACCAAGTAGGTTCGCTTAGGTACACATTTTTCACTCAATAAGATTAGTGATCTTACATATTAGGGTCACATATCAATAGGCACTCACCCCCCTGCCTCACCCGGCAGGGAGGCCCCCGCTGACACCGTCGGCTGCACCCGCCGACGACCGTCCTTATCTTAAGTACTGACTTACCCTATTGTTTCATTGTATTGTATTGTTATTGTATTGTTTTATATTACTATTTCTACTCTTATTCTATTCTTTTGAACAGTGGTAATTAACATTACCACTGTTCAAAAAAATGTCCTTATCAGAGGCCGATATGCCTCTGTTCTTCCAGTTCCTGGAAAAAAAAGTGTCCCGGCATCTTAAATGCTTTTATAGCATTCAAAGCCGCCAAGCCCGTCCACTTAGTGTACAGCTCGCCCCCCGCGTCCCCAATGATGACTCACACTGACGAACCGAACACTGACACTGACGAATTCGAGGACGACTCGCAACGGCTCCCGCCGCTTCCCCCGACTCAAGCCGACCAGGCCGAACCCGCCTCGCCCGCCATGGAGCAGGACGACTCCGTCGCGGAGCTTGACGCTCCTAGTATGGAGCTCGACGCCATCCGCGACGGCGACGTCCCCTCTCCCATCCCCCCGGTCTCCTCAGACGAGGACGATTTTATTCTTGTTGGCAACAAGCGTGCCAAGAAGACCCAGGGCTCCCAGCCAGCCAAAACAAAGCGTGCCCATGACGGCACCGCTAAAACCGCCCCCGGTCCGAGTGCACGCAAGTCGCACCCCGAGACCAAAGCCCCGCCCCCGTCATCATCCAGGACAAAAGTGCCTGGAACACCGTATCCAATATGCTTAAAAACAAGCATATCAATTTCAGCCATGCTAAGGCTACCTCAATAGGGATCAAAGTATCAGTCCCATCATCTGACGACCATCGTCGTCTCACCACCTTCCTGCGGGAGAAAAACATAGGTTATCACACCTATGCTCTCGAGGAAGAGAAAAAGCTCCGCGTTGTAATACGCGGTTTACCCAAGGAGCTCTCAACAGACTCCATCCTTGAGGACCTTCAGTCCCAGAATTACCCAGCGCACGAGGTACATCGTATGTACCAGTCGCGCTCACGCAACAAGGCCGCTATCGACCTTGTTCTAGTCGTATTAGACTTATCCCCAGAAGGCAAATCGATCTTTGATATAAAGAGCGTTTGCCAACTATCCTCACTCTCCGTAGAGGCGCCTCGCAAGCGTACCTACCCCGGACAATGCCACCGTTGTCAGAACTACGGGCACTCTGCCCGTAATTGTTTCGCTCGCCCACGGTGCGTCAAGTGCCTAGGCGATCACGCCACCGCAGATTGCGGCCGTAGGCCCAACACCCCCACGCCCCCCAGTTGCACCCTCTGCCTCACAGAGGGTCACACCGCGAATTACCGCGGTTGTTCACGCGCCCCACGTCCCGCCAAAAAGAAGGCCACCCACACCCAGGGCAACCGTGCTCCGGCACGTGCCCCCGCCAAGGCTCAAACACAACCCGAGCCACTCGTACCCGCCCCTCTGCCTGCTAACAATGCCTGGATTAAACCCCCGGCAATTGTAAGCAAGGTAGCACCCAACCCGCCCGCCCAGAAAGCCCCGCCCGCCCAGTCGGCCCCGCCCATGCCCATACACAAACCCGTCCCCAAAACACTGCCCGCGGCCCCCAAGGCCAACGGCAGCTCCCTCGCGCAGGACTTCGCATTGGTCGCTCGCTTAGCCAGCACCATCGACCCTAACGAGATTGCCCTTCTGGCCTCCAAGCTCCGCCTGTATAAGGAGTCGCCCCAAAATAGGCTCGCAGCCGTCTGCGAGCACATCGGCGTACTTACCGCCATCCTCAATTTTAACCTGTAATTATGGGTACTCGAGCTCAGAGAGAAAAGCCTCGGTCCGTTCGAATAGCGTTTTTTAACGCGTTCGGATTAAAAAAGCAAAAGGAGGAAATCGCCTCCTTTCTCACTGACCACCAAGTCGATATTCTCCTCGTGCAGGAGACCCTACTGAAACGTTCAGTCCGCGATCCTAGAATCGCCAATTACAACTTAGTTAGGAACGACCGCACCGCCTGTAGAGGCGGCGGTACGCTCATATACTATAAACGGTCCCTACATTGTATACCGCTACAAACACCGCCTCTCACTCATATGGAGGCCTCCGTCTGTCTTCTCGGCATGACCGGCCACCGACCGCTCGCCGTGGCATCCGTATATCAGCCTCCCGGCAAACTACTGCTGGAAAGCGACCTACGCGCCCTCCTAGATATCAACAGCGCCACCATTCTGGCTGGCGATTTGAATTGTAAACACACCCGCTGGAACTGCCACGTGTCCACGACAAACGGCCACAAACTAGACAGACTAGCCGACTCGCTCGAATTCGAGATAATCGCCCCGCTCCGCCCTACTCATTATCCCCATAACGTGAACCACCGACCCGACATACTGGACATGGCACTGCTGAGGAACGTAACCCTACGGGTGAGCTCCCCAGAAGTCCATGCCGAGCTTAACTCGGACCATCGACCGGTAACCCTCCTTCTGGGCCCTCCGCCCGACACGCCACTACCAACCAAAACAATAACAGACTGGCAACGACTCGAGAAATCTCTCGAATCGACCGACACACCGATACTAAACCGTATTCCCGACGTCATAGAGTCCACCGAGGACACTCTCATTGCGATCGACTCGCTTACTAACCACCTGCAGTCGGCAGTCAAGGACTGCTCCAGGGAGGTACCGGCGACGGACGACCGTCGCTGGCAGCTCCCCGATGACGTAAGGAGGTTAATAAGCGATAAGAACGCAGCCACTAGAGCGTACGATCGCTACCCCTCCGAACCGAACCGGGTGCGCCTGCGAGCCTTACAGCGTAGCGTTAAGGAGCGCATCGCGCAGATCCGGGACGGCCGGTGGGGCAAGCTCCTAGAAGAGATAACGCCATGCCACACCGCGTACTGGCGCATAGCGAAATCTCTCAAAACCGACCAACAGACAAACGACATGCCCCCGCTAGTCCGACCCGACAACACTATAGCCTTCTTCGACGAAGACAAGGCTGAGTGTCTAGCGTCCAACTTAGAAGCCCAATGCTCCCCCAGCACGCTCCCAGTCGAGGCAGGTCATCTCGAGAAGATAGACACCGAAGTCGAACGCATCGCGTCCACCCCGCCCACCGAATCCCTCTCACCAGTCACGCTTGATGAGGTCAAAACGCTAGTTAAACAACTACCTATCAAAAAATCACCCGGCTCAGACGGCATATCGAACAGATTAGTCAAAAGTCTGCCATCCCAACTTTTGTTATTACTCGTCGCTATTTTTAACGCGGCGCTGTCCAACGCTATATTTCCAGACAGCTGGAAAGAAGCCGTGGTCATTGGCATCCCCAAGCCCGGTAAAAATAAATCCGACCCGTCCAGTTATCGTCCTATCAGCCTCCTCAAGGCTATAGGCAAGCTGTACGAGCGAATCCTCCTCGCCCGCCTAAAGGAGTTTATATACTCCAAAGGCCTGCTCATCAATGAGCAGTTTGGCTTCCGAGCCAAACACTCATGCGTCCATCAAGTGCACCGCATCACGGAGCACATTCACAAAAACACTCTGTACTTCGCCACCAAGTCCCCCAAAGGCGGTACAGGCGTCCTATTTTTCGATGTGGCTAAGGCTTTCGATAAAGTCTGGCACAACGGCTTGATTTACAAGCTTCATCACTTAGGTGTCCCCGACAGGCTAGTACTCATTGTACGAGATTTCCTGTCGAATCGCTCTTATCGCTACCGTATAAACGGAGCGTTATCCGACCCGCACCCCATACGAGCCGGCGTCCCTCAGGGCGCCGTCCTCTCTCCGATGCTCTACTCGTTGTACACCAACGACATCCCCAAATTCTCCGACTTAAAAGTCGAAATATCGCTGTTTGCCGATGACACGGCTCTCTTTACATCCGCCAAGTCCCGTGCGACAATAGCCAGACGGCTTCAGAAAGCCGTAACGATACTGGGCGAATGGTTCCGTCGGTGGCGCATAGAAGTCAATCCCGAAAAAAGTGCAGCAGTGTACTTTAGCAGGGAATTCGACTCTATGAATCACCCGATCGAACTATTCGGCCAAAACATCCCGTGGGTTTCGAAAACGAAATATCTCGGCGTCACCCTAGATAGGAAACTAACGTTTCGTCCTCACATCAAGCGTGTCCGCGACCGAGCCGCCTTTATACTAGGGCGACTCTATCCTTTTATTAACAAGCACAGTAAAATGTCGCTTCGCAACAAGCTGACATTATACAAGGCTTGCATCCGTCCCATCATGACCTACGCTAGTCCCGTATTCGCCCACATACCCTACTGCTTAATCAACAGACTGCAGGTCATTCAGAATAGGTTTCTGCGTCGAGCTACCGGTGCGCCGTGGTTCGTTCGCAGCGTAGATCTCCACCGCGATCTTAATCTGCCCTCCATCAAGCAGTTTATGAAGGAAGCGTCTCGACGCTACTTCGACTCTGCCCAATCCCACCCAAATCCGCTTATAGTCAGTGCGGTCGACTACGCACCGAGGAGTAATATCCGACATACGCGACAACGTCGCCCGAGGCACGTTCTCATTGACCCCGACGACCCCATAACGGCAGGTAACCTCCCCACGGGCCCACCCGTTCCACCCCGACCACACTTTTACACACACACACGACACCGTCCTCGCCGGCGAAGACGACGACCTCAAACACACAATATCGCGCATTCAACCGGGCGCCTGCGCGCGCCCGGGCGCTCCACACCGGCGCCCCCGGGCGCCCCTCCGATCGATCCCCCGTCCAATTCAAACGGGGATCGAAATTACGACGGCCTGAGCCGAGGTTCGAACCCCTAGTGGTGCCCTCAGACTAAAGTCGTATCCGTCGGGCAGGAGTTGGCCTTCAGCCGCTCCATAAGTCCTTCCGCGGGTTTGGAGTGCCATCTGCACTCGCCCCATAACGTCCGGTGAAGCTGTAAAGGCCAGCTACGGCCAACAGCATTAGAGTAGTCCGAAAAAAAAAAAAAAAACGATCGCGCTCTCTTACGCATACGCCACCGACGAAGAACCACCGCCGGCGCAACGACCAAGAAAACCCCACTCCGGCCGGCCGACCCATAGAATAAGAAACAAATTGAAATACAGTCCACATATTTTGAAAATCGAAGATCTTTTAATTGTGTACCCCACAAGGAGTATATAAGAGCTCTCCAATATCGCATGAAACTATCTCGAAAAAAGGCTATAGAATATATAGAGGGAAGTAAACTATCTTCGATAAATTATTATGACAGATCATCCCGAATTACTAATTATAAAATCGGAGATATGGTATACCTAAAACACCATCATCGCCTATGCAAGGCCCTATCACCAATATGGAAGGGCCCTTACAAAATAATTAAACTAAACGGCAGTCACAACGTGACGTTATCAGTAGGGCGTAGATACATAAAGTACCATGTAAATGAAATCAAACCGGCTCATCCTTAAAGTAACAAATTCTTCTTTATTTATATTTCAGGCTGTAGCCTCCAATTTGCCACACAGAAGCGGTAATAAACCCAATCATTCATAGTCCAGGAATATACTTCGATGCACAGAATCCAGTTTATTTTTATAATGACTATTGGAAAATAATAACCCACGTAGACATATTATCTATTCAACCTCGTCTAAAATCATTATCTAAATATGTAGACGACACATTTAATGTGTGTACACGAGCACAGCTCTTTAAACCTAAAATCATAGATTGTAACGATATACTGAACCCCGTTAAAGTTTTATTGAGATCAAATGCTATTAAATTTCAATCCTTATCGCATATTATATCTACTAATTCATCAATCAGAATAAACAAGCGGTCACTCGAGTTCGGCGGCGAAATTCTTAAATTCTTTTTCGGTACTCGATGCCGCGATCTCAACATGTCAACAAGACGAGACACAAATACTCAATCTCATGAAAGATAACATACACGTTGTCCAATCGTCAATAAATGCTTTCAATTCATCTATATATAAACTCAATGATAACGAAGAAAAGCTAAATCATCAAATAAATTTAATGAACAGCATGTTCTCAAATTACTCTAATTATAATAATGCACTCGAAAACATATTTAGATTGAATAGCTACATTAATATAATCGAAAGCTCTCTATTAACATTATCAAATATCCTTGATTCTATCCTTAATTCTATTCTATTTTCTAAAATTAATATTCTACATCCTTCTGTAATAAGTCCTATGAACTTATTAACAGAATTGGAAAAACACTCCGGTTCCATAAATAAAAAATTAGATTTCCCAATAACTCTTAACATAAATAATATTCACACAATAATCGACATATCTAAACTAACTTCTTATTATTATAACAACAAAATCATCTTCATTATACAAATTCCTCTTATCTCTCCGATTAAGTACAATGTTTATAAATGCATCCCATTACCAACTCCGCACGATGTGAACCGACCATCAACATTTGCTTTAATTCACCCTACTAAATCATATTTAGCCGTAATGGATGATAGACTGAGTTACAGTTCTTTCGATGACATAAATAATTGTAATAACATAAATAATCTATATTTCATATGTCCTTACCTGTCTACATTTTCTACAATATATAATCCAATTTGTGAAACTCGACTACTTACTGATGTAAACTTAAAATTGCCTACAGATTGTAATTATAAATTAATATATGGACACATAGATATATGGCAAAATATTAATAATAACAGGTGGATCTATGTCCAACCCTCCATCAACCCATGGCCATTCCAACCTCTCGGTTTTACTGACCGAATCTGAACTCTCTTCCATCCGCGGAGGAGTGCCATCGCTCCTGCCATTCCCGGACTATATCGTCCCATACCCCGCGTTTCCGTCTGCTCAACTCCGGCTTTGGCGCGGACTCGCGCTCCTCATCCATTCTGGCAGCACGGATTACCTCCAGGTCCGCAGGCAAGACCCCCCCCAGTACTGGTAGCGCCGCCGTACTCATGCTCCTGTACGCTTTCGTAAGGAGGATGAGAGACGGTCGCTGCAGCCTCAGGACTATGCTACGTACGACATGGAGACTAATTCTCTCATGCCATACGGGTGCAGCATACGTCAACGTGGCTACGTAAGTGCCCTTGTAGAGAGTGCGGAGGGCCGGATAACGAATGCCCCAGGAAGACGCCGATACTCTCGACATCTTCCCGAAACATTTGGCCGCTCGCTCTCCAATCGTTGTCGCATGCTGCACGAAGGACATCCTGTCGTCTAGCGTCACTCCAAGAATGGTTGCCGCCGTGACGGTCCGGACCGAGCCGCCACCCATCCTGATGACTGGGGGCCGCTGGAGCTTTCCCTTTACGGTCATCGTCATGGACTTGCCTGGGGAGAACTCCAGCCGATTACGGGCACCCCAATCGAGGACGAGCGAGAGCGTGGCTTTCGCCTTGCTCTCGATGCTCGCTCGAGAGTCGGCTCCGATCAGGACCGTAACATCGTCCGCGTACGCAACCATCCTTACTCCCTCAGGTAACGGGAGACGAAGCAGGTCATCCATCAGTAGGTTCCATAGCGTGGGACCCAATACCGAACCTTGTGGACATCCCATGGTGCATTCCTTCCACAGCACCCGGTCACCGGTGATGAGGCACACGCGGCGGCCAGCGAAGTAGCCCGCCAGCATCCTGAAGATGTTGGGCGGGCAACCACCCTGTTTCGCCTTTACCAGAATCATCGGCCACCAGGCGTTGTCGAAGGCACCCGAGATGTCGAGGAAGATGGCCTGTACATACTTCCATGGTTCATGCCGCGAGTCTAAGATAGCCCTAAGCGCGGAGGTGGTGGACCTACCGGGAGAGAATCCGTGCTGACAGTCGGAGATCCGAGAACTGATCATCGGAGCGCTTTTTAGCATTACGCGTTCTAAAATCTTTCCAAAGACCGAGAGGAGCGTGATCGGACGATACGCCTTCGGGTCGGTCAGCGGCTTGTCGTTACCCTTAGGCAGGACAAGCAGCCGACCTTCCTTCCATATGCCGGGGAAAGTACCGGCTTCTACGCACCGCGCATAGACGAAGTGGAATTCGGCTTCCGCCGCCTTCCACGCCTGCCTGATGATTCGGGAAGAGAGCCCATCGAGCCCCGGGGCGGTATTGGGTAGCAACTTAATGATGCTTCCCAGATCCTGTCTAGATAGAGGGGGCGCAGAGTCGTCCGAGGGCGTGAGCGCAGCCAGAACGCGCACCTGACGGTGGTGCTCCGTGTCCCTAGACTGATCGTCATCAGGGCACAGAGCCCCAACAAGGGCTCGCATGGATTCGCCCACGTCCCTCGCATGGCCTTCAGCAAACACTGTGCCGTTTATTATATTACTGGGAGGTCTAATCCTCCCGCTCGCAACCCTGTAGGCCTGGCCCCAGGGGTCCTGGTTGCCAGAGCCTGCCAGGTGCCTAAAATGTGACCTCTGCACCTCCTCCATTCTACGTCGGTAGCGCAGGCGCGCTTCCCGGTGGGCCATTCCGGTGTCAGCCTCCACTTGTCCACCTCTATGCCTAGACGCTTGCCAACGTCTCCTAGCTCTGGCTGCGATCCGCCGTAGATCATCAAGCTCAGGGGTCCACCATTCGTAACCGGCATTTCCCCGGCCACGCTTCTCCCCCAGGCATTCTCTGGCACATCTACTGATCACGTTGGTGAAAGCAGAGGCCAGTTCCGCCGGGGGGAGAGCAGTGCAGAGGTCACCCATACGAAAGTGAACCCGCCTACGGAAGAGTTCCCAATCCACATGCCGGTCCCGATACCTAGGGGGATTTTTAACCGGCTCAGCGCACGACGCGAGCCGATCGCCACACTCGTCAATGCGGTACACAATGAGCCTGTGGTCGCTGCAGCTCACTCCTTCAAGGACCCGCCACTCGGAGAGCTTCACCCCCCTCGTCGATATGGTAATGTCAATGTTTGACTCACCGTTTGGGCCACAGAAGGTTGCTGGGTGGCCCGGTGAGGTCCATATGACGAGGTCGTGGCTCAGGATGAAGCCCTCCATAGCCCTTCTCCGGTGCTCCGCCTCGTGTCCGCGCCCCGTGTAATGCCGAGGCTCAGAGTGCCACATCGGCGAGTGGGCATTGCTGTCCAGCCCAATGAGGACTCTCCTTCCGCGGAGTTCCTGCAGCACGCGTTCAAGGTGGTGCAGGTGGCGGTCAATGGGCTCGCTGTACTGGAAGTACGCAGACACAACAAAAAGATCTAGGGCTGCTATATGCGCCACTGCACAGTGCTCCGAGCAGAGGTCCGACTGGGATTCGGCGCTCAAGGAGTTGGCTCCAAGGAGGATGCCAGCCCTCGGTTGGTTACCCGATTGCACCGCCAGAAGCGGTGCCTCCGGGTCAACCCAGGCCCTCGAATATTGTTCTTGAGTAAGAACAATACCGAGGCCCAGGCCCCGCGCGATGGCCGGCAACTCCCTGGTGGCCAACTCCGAGCCGCCCGCATTGATCTGCCCGAAAGTAATTGCAGGTCGCTTAGGAGCCATATTCAGTGGTGTAGACGGCCCGTTGCTCGGCGTGCAGGCGCGCCGGGCAGGTCTTTGCCATTGTGGCGTATGTCGCGGCGTCTCCTCGCCCGAAGCGATGACACGTCGCGCAGCGGCTCTCCTCAGACTTGCAGCCCGATCGGTCGTGCCCCGTACTTCCGCACCGTCCGCAAGTCTCCTCTTTGGCCCTACAGTACTTGGCCGGGTGGCCGTACTGCTGGCACTTGGCGCAGCACGTCACATCCACATAGTCCGTAGGTGTGATGACGTCCCAACCTACGTATAGTTTGTCCCGCCTGATGAGCGCTCCCCTTAGTGACGGACTGCACCGAAGCACCACAGTAGTGTTGCTGCTGCCCCTCCACGATTTTTTGAAGGCAACCTCGCTGTGCCTCTTTATCTTTTCTGTAGTCCAGCCTTCTTCCTCTATATTTTGGGCTGCGAGGTTGCCAATTAGCTCTTCCGAGCCGATGTCTGCAGAGAAACCCCTCAAGGCCACTAGGGGCCGCCTAGCCTTTGGCTCGGTGACCCGTAGGGTCGGCGGGGCAGCCTCCTTCAAGCGGGCAGCAGCTTCCTTATTGGTGGTCTGAACGACCACCCCTGCATTTCCGACTTTGCGGACGTTCGCCACCTGCAACTGTAGAGTCGCCGGGCTGACTACTTTCTTGAGTAGCCGCTTTGTGTCTTCCGCAGTCCTGATCTCTTTTGCTGCTTCCTCAGTGGGGTAGAAGGCCAGGACTGGCCCCGGCGCTGCGATCCTTGTTGATGGATTATTCTGTACAGCCGCCATGTTTTGGTGCAGTCTCAACTTTGAGGCATACGTTTCCGTTTGGGCTGCCTTCACTGTTGGTCCTTCCATGTGAGTCGCCGAGGTGCTCTCAATCTTTCTAAGCTTCTCCTGTGCCAATTGAAGCTCCGCCTCGGCGACTCTCAGATCCAGTGCTCCCACAACTGCGATTACTTCTTGTCCCAATATGCTGATGGCGGCTGTGTCTGATTTGTTGAGTTTGCTGCCCGGCGCCGTCACGACCGCCATGATGGCGGCCATGTTTTTCCTCACGATTTCCAGCAGCTCCAGCTTCGACGCCGTTGCCACATTGAGCCCGCCAGCAGAGGGCTCCTGCTGCAGCGGCTGCTCAGCTGGTCGTCTTGGCGGCTCCGCAGTAGACCCCTGCCGGGGTCGCGGCTCAGGCTGGCGGGGCGTCGAGGCCGCTACACTTTTCTTCGGAGGTGGGCCCAGCGCCCCTGCCTGCAGGCCAGCGACCGGGGGGCGTCAGACTGCCGCCGCTGCTGTGTACGAACTGTAGGCCGCCGTCGCTCCACCGCCGGCTTGCTACGGCGCGGGCCCGCGTCATCAGGTGAAGTGAGCGGCCTCTTCGCCGCCGCCGTGCGGGGCGGCGAGTCAACCCTGCTCACTGATGGAACTCCTGTGCCCGTCAAGCCCAGCAGGTCACCCTCGACCAAACCCGGGGGGTCTCTGCTAGGCGAGCGCGGGGGAGGGGTGCGGCAAATGGATTTCCGCGGGAGGAACGGGGACCCGTCGTCCTCTTCCTCCATGTCTTCCAATAAAACTCCCCAAAATATGGGAACTCTGGAATAAGATTTTTCCCCAAAATATGGGAGCTACACTAGTTCTATTCAATGTCCACAGTAAGTTTATTAAAGTTCACTGGTAACACAATGTTCAAACACAAAATTTTGTCCACGGGCAACCCCGCATGCACCGCTGACAGACGTCAAAGCGCTGCGTCAAGTGTGCGTGACAGTCGGTCTGAGACCGTATCTGTCGAACACACTGACAGGCGACGGGCGACGTCTGTCAAAGGCTATCCGTCAGTCTCCACACTGACGCATGCCTACCGCATGGGCACCACATGGCGCAATTGTCTTAACCTAAAAATGTACTGTTCTAACCTAACTTATGCTACAAATAACCTAATTTAAATCTAAAACTTAAAATTAGGGCGTCTATATCACCAAAACAATGTTACTTATTACTACGACTCACTGTTTATGCGTCCTTTCGCCAAATTGCACTGCAATCCAAGTTTATTGCACTGTCACTGTCACCACGTGTCCCGATATACGTTTCCCGCTTTCCTTGGAGGGAGAGAGGTGTTCGTGTACTAAGTAGATAATTAAAAACACGGAAAATGGGGGAACAAGTTCCCGAAACTCCCGAATACTGCGAGGATGCGAAAATTCGCGTTGAGTACTACGGTACCGTACGGAGCAACGAGTGACACACGTCCGCGCGCTACGACGGCCGGCACCGAAGTATCTATGTCCAGTCGGAAGCTACCAAATTATCAATAAAATGTGATAACGAAATTAAAGATACTCAGTTGTCCGGTACAGGTGTACTCACCCTACCAGCCAATTGTGTCGCCTTTTGTAAAACTATTCAATTAACGCCCAGTTCCACGAATCTAATCTCTATTCAAAGTCAGTTAGATATAAATTTCGACATTACATTAGACGATTGTTGTAAAAGAGACATATTCAATGACTCCGTGCATCTATTATCACCGATCTCTCTAACTAATATTAATTTAGAATCTCTTCGTCATGCCTCACATAAATTAGATAACTTAGAAAAGGAAATCAATAAAATACAAGATCAACCTCACATAATTAAATATGGCTCTTATTACTCAACCTTTACATATATTTTAATTGTAACAATGTTTTTCTCCTGTATTTATAAATTATTTCGTTTTTATAAAAATAAAAGAAATCAACAACGTGCATCAGATAATTGTTGCATACTGTTATAATAAAGGCCAGTTTATTGTACAATCACTTTATTGCAACAACTAAACTTATTAACTTATAAAGACAAAGGCAGTAATATTAGAGTTATTTCCGTAGACTTTCATTTACACATCATGGAGAACACAGACACAGAAACACACAGTACTCGTTAGTACTCGTTACATATACATGACATTTTGTACAGCACTCAGTTGATAATTAGTTTGACAATGACATATGTTTCAGTACGATCATAGACTACATTATATTTCAACACACCTCCTTAATTTAGTCTATCTAATATCCTTATTATCAATTACAATTAACACAACATGTTCAAACACATACAATATTATATATATCCTTTTATTTTTTATATATCCCATATACAAACAATAATCATATCCAGATCTTTTGAAATTTATACTACACATAAAATTATGAAAACACTCATACCAATCTCTTGGACTTTCTCTCAATCCATAAAGTGATTTTCTAAGTAAACATACTTTATTTTCTTCAATATGATAACCTTGTGGTGGATAAATATACACTTCTGATTTAATCTTGCCATTTAAAAATGCAGTTTCTACATCCATTTGTTCTATTTGCCATCCTCTTACACATGCTGTAGACAACAATACTTTCAAGGTAGTCATTCTTGCTACAGGTGAATATATTTCCTCATTTTCATCATATATTTGCTGAAATCCTTTAGCAACAACTCTAGCTTTATATGTTCCATTTGACTTTATTCTATAAATCCATTTTACTTCTATTGTTTTCTTATCCATATTTTCATCAACTATTTCCCATGTTTTATTTTCCTCCAAATTCTTGATTTCCAATTCCATTGCCTTTTTCCACTTTATTGATTCATTACTATTAATAGCTTCTTCATATGTTTCTGGAATAGATATATTACAATAGTTTGCATATACAACATGATCTTCATATCTTTTTGGTAACCTTTTCATTCTTTGAGGTCTTTTATTTCTTATCACCTCCTTACTATTTTGTTCTTCATCACTTTGATCTTTCATATAATTTTCTTCACTTGTATTTCTTGTATATTCATTTTCTTCATGCTCATCACTATATGCTTCTTTTTCTTTATAGTCAGTATCTGTGTATTCTGTAAATCTTGCTGTCTTTTCCATAAATCTCACATGTCTACTCACAATTACTTTATTATCTACTAATACTTTATATCCTGTATCTGTATATCCTATTAATTTTCCTTTCACAGCTTTAGCATTTAACTTTGACATTCTTCTTTCTTCAGGTATTCTTACAAACACTGTGCATCCATAAATTTTTAAATTACTCACATCTGGTTTTCTTCCTGTAAGTATTTCCCATGGTGTTTTTCTAATCTGTGTATTTGTTAACAATCTATTACCAATATAAGTCGCAGTTTCTATACATTCTGGCCAGTATTTCTTATCAATTTCTGCTTCAGCAATTAAGCATCTTGCTCTATCCATCAATGTTCTGTTGAACCTTTCTGCTACTCCATTAAGTTCATGAGTATATGGTGGAGCTGTTTTTATGTAAAAACCTTCTTCTTTTCCCAGCTTATAAAAATCTTTGTTTAGGTATTCTTTTCCATTATCACATCGAAGTTCCTTTATTCTTTTTCCTGTTTGATTCTGCATTAGCTTCATATAACTCACAAAACAGTCGAACACTTCACTTTTATACTTAATACAATATACTGTAGCAACTCTACTGAAATCATCAATGAAACTCACAAAATAACGTTCACCATTATAACCTGTTGGATTTAAGGGTCCATTCACATCACTGTGCACAATTTCTAGAATATCACTAGCTCTTCTACGGTTATTTTCAAAAGGTAAGTTACACATTTTATTTGATAAACATATTTCACATTGCACATAAAAATTTTCAATTTTATCAGGTAAACCATATATTATTTTATTTTGACACATTTTTCTTAACTTACTAAAATTTGTATGACCAAGAATTCTATGCCACTTTTCCTTATTAGTCATCTGAGAAACACTTGTGTATGATTTTACATTATCATCTATATTTAACTTTCCATTTAATGTAAACAATTTATTTTGTCTTTCAGAAACAGCAACCAAATTATTTTTACAATTATAAATCTCTGCTCTCTCTTTAGTAAATATTACATAATTATTTTGATCAATGATTGACGATACACTTAACAAATTTTGATTCATACTTGGTACATAATAAACATTTTTAACCTCTATTTTTTGCCATCTATTATTAACATTAAAATACATCATAACAGTACCTATTTTATTTGCTTTCAGAGAAAAACCATCGCCTACTTTTATGTCCACAGGAGTATCTAAGTTTCTAGAGTTCACATAGTACATATCATTATTAACAATGTGATCAGAGCAACCACTATCTAATAGCCACAACACATTTTTGTCATTCACACAATTATAGTTTTTATTAACTGACAATGCTGATACTTCTACATTAAAGGAATTTTTGTCTGACCTTGAGCCTCTTCCTCTTGTTGATACATACCCATTTGTCCGGGATGCTGATCCTCTCCAGTTATTTCCTCTGTAATTTCTATTTCCCCTGTAATTAAAACTTCCTTTCCAATTTGATTGTTTTATTTTATTCGGGCAATCCCTTTGATAGTGACCAGGTTTGTTGCATTCATAACATAACTTTTCTTTCTTTTTCACTGTAAACGATTGAATATTTCCTTCTTCTGTTTCCTCTTTCTTTTTATATTCTAATAATAATTTCGACTTTATATATTCCACTGATTTTTCTTTATCCGGCAGGGCATCTACAATATCCACTATATGTGAAAAACTTTCAGGTAAACATAATAATAAGTGATTTAACTTGTCCTCTTCTGATATATTTTCACCAGCGTTTTTTAACTCATTTATGTTTTTCTCAAACGTGTTTAAAAATTCTGCGGGGTTCTCATTATCCGCCATTTTTAATTTTAACAATTTTCTCTTGCATAGCAATTTGTTCGCACTTGACTTTGTCATATAAATAGAATCGAATTTCTGTATCATTTTTCTTGCGCTATCCTCCGATATTATTATTTCTAACTGGTTGTTATTCACGCTATTAACTATATAATTCTTGGCACGCAATTCCATTTTCTTCCAGTCACATTCTGGAATATCTTCCGGTTTTGAGTTTTTTTCTATAACCTGACTGCATCCTTTCATGTCCAAATATAATTTTAATCTGTACCTCCATTTATCATAGCAGGTCCCATCGAAGATTACGAGATTCAATTCTTCTTTGTCTTTATCGGCCATTTTTTACTTTCAAACTTTTTAAACATAAACCACGTGCACTGCTACCATGTTATAATAAAGGCCAGTTTATTGTACAATCACTTTATTGCAACAATTAAACTTATTTACTTATAAAGACAAAGGCTACTAAAAGTAATATTAGAGTTATTTCCGTAGACTTTCATTTACACATTATGGATAACGAAACACACAGTACTCGTTAGTACTCGTTACACATACATGACATTTTGTACAGCACTCAGTTGACAATTACTTTGACAATGACATATGTTTCAGTACGATCATAGACTAAATTATATTTCAACACATACAAATATTTAATCATTGTTGTACTCAAACTATTGATTCTAAATCAAATCAAAGCATAGAATTGAATCAAATGTCAAACGACCAAATATCTATAAGGTCTGCACCAGATTATCAAAGCTATCAAAGAGGTCTCCTCAATACACGCAAGGCAGCCTCTAGCAGAAATATTCTTAACAATTAAGTTTAATATATTTTAAGTTCAATATTGAATTAATTTTAGATATGTAATGTTTAAATAATTTTATAATTAAATATTAGTTTGTATTTTTAATACTTGTTCTAGAATACTATCTATAAGAATTGACTCTGTCTATAGTTTTAATAACCATTATTTTGTATAACTCATTTTAACATTCTTTATTGTTTTGTAATTTCGTTATTATAACATTATCCTTATTGATGACTTACTTTATAATTAATGATTATCCATATTTTGTAAAACAAATTTATCCCATTTCGTCTTTAACTTCGATCATCTCAAGAGATGACCTTAGTCTTAAGGAGGGAGGTGTTATGCCCGAGCCCAGTACAAAGAAAATGCTGAGCCTGAATAATTATCGCTTAACATCGTTATATAAAAACAGTTTAGACAGGTAGTAAATTGAGTCCGCGTCGATAACTCATTTCACTTGCACTTACATAGTTTGGGATAAGTTTGTTAATATAATAACTTGTGAAACCACATGTTCGAAATAAACTATCTAAAATCAAGTGACTTTTGTGTTGTGTATTAAAACGGTTTTTTTTAAAAACCAAACGGGGTCAGCCGCCTAACAGGTGCATACATTTCAAAAATTATATTTTAATGTAGGTACATACATTTCATACATGTCAAAAATTATCTTTTAATGTAGGTACATACATTTCTTTCATACATTTCATACATTTCAAAAATGAACTTTTTATGTAGGTACATACATTTCTTTCATACATCAAAGATATTATTATTGTAGATATCGAAAGTTATGTATACAAGTAATTCTGAATGTTATCAAGTTCAAAATAAGCACACATTACTGGCTTAGATAATAGAGTAATATTACTTGTAATAAAAACATTTGTGACACCCATATGTATACAAATTACATAGTAAGTACTTACGCCCGCGCCGTGAGACTCATAAGCGTACAGCGCATGCGCGTCGTGCGGTAACCACACCGACCGACCAATAGGAGCGCGCCTCTCGCGCATCCGGAAAGTTCGCGACTAATGGACGGTATAGTAGTAAAGCAATGAGTGTTCCAGTGACATCATTATAATATTTTCTCGTTAAGTTTTATTGTAATATGCACAATTTCGTACTAAGTAACGTGTTCCCCCGTTACACATTTCTATAATAGTAATGAAAAACCTAGATCGACCCTGTTCACTTCATTCCGCGGCTACGGCGGCGAAATAAAATAGCCCGAAGAATAGCCCGAGTTAGGAAGGAACCATTTTCTTGTATGGGATGGGGTATCTGTATGTAATATTATGTTATCTGTGGTATTATGGACAATTTTTTATTTATTTACATACACGCCTAAATTTTGGCCCGTCTTTTACCAACCCCTATTGAGAAGAGCGATATACTTCCAAATATTATAAATGCTAAAGTAACTCTGTCTGTTTGTCTCGCTTTCACGCCAAAACTACTGAACTTATTTAATTGAAATTTGTTACACAGTTAATGTAGACTGTGAGAAAGGCTACTTTTTAATGCGAAAAAGGGTTGAAAGGGGAAATGAAAGGCTATATGAAAATATCGTCATTTTTAAAGTCAGATCTTGTAAGCTAAACGTAGTCATTCGGAGATCGTTGAACGGTGGCTATCATAGTTTTTTCATCCGCATTAAAATTAGTATTTTGGACAATATATAAAATGAATGAATGAAATGTGTTTGCGCCTGTATACCTATTTTCCTTTCCTTACGTCCTCTCCACATCTCTTTCCTTGGTAAGGAATCTGAAAAGGACAGAGATGTTTCGCTCGAGCCCGATCGGCGAGACTCGGGCTGTCGCGCACGTAGTCATTCGGAGATCGTTGAACGGTGGCTATCATAGTTTTTTCATCCGCATTAAAATTAGTATTTTGGACAATATATAGACTGATATAGTATATTTTTGCATACATACAATATTGGTGTTTTGTGAAGTGTCATAGTGTGCTGGTGCAGCATCGTACAAGAACGAGAGGACGGCCGGCCTCCGGGAAGACATCGAGTAATCCAGGTACCTTGCCTCCTTTCATCCTAAAAATCAAATATACAGTCCACTTTCCACTTTCCATTTTCATTTGCGCATTTTATACACCATTTTTTGGCCACTTCGGACGGATATTATATAGCCATTTGGTTCTTTCTGCTGCACCCCGCAATTAGTAGTATAATTCAAATAAGCATAATAGGTAGGTACTTCACGCATACCGCGTTATAGCCATCATAAAATCACTTCGAGTTATTCCATTTCGCATCAGTTTGTTTCGTATGCATTTATGAATAGTTCAATTATCGCGTATTAGTTGTGGGTAGTTATAAAACTACTACTTGTATTACAATAGAACAATCTCGAATTTTGTTACGCATTTGTTAATTTTTTTTTTTTTTTTTTTCTTTATTGCACTATAAAGAGTGTACAAGAGGCGAGCTTAATGCCATATGGCATTCTCTACCAGCTAACCTTTGGGTAGAACTAGAAAGCGTTGTAGGGCAGTAATGGCAAAAATTTGTGATATTAATACTGTACTAAATAATTAGTCAAACAAAATCTATATACATATATAATTTATGTTATATAAATATAATATATACTTTAAATATACCCATATATATATATATATATTGAAATATATAAATTATACAGAATAAATACATAAATACGCTAAATATAGTTGAAAGTACCTACTTAACTCAACGCCAAACAGTTAAAGCTCATTTTGACGACTCAACAGGTAATTAAATAGTTTCGTTTTAAAAATGGTCTTACTCGGTGCTCTACGCAGGTCTACAGGCATTATATTCCAGAGGTTAATTGCCGTAACTGTGAAGGAGTTTGACATAAAGCTTGTATGATGGGAAGGAGTAGAGAGAAGGAGGTTATGAACTGAACGGAGGTTACGTGAATGAGAGTCGCCAATGAACCGAAATCTATTTTTCAAATAAGTGGGAGAGGAAGAGTCGAATATGATGGAGAAGAGTGTGCAAAGGATACGCAAGTTTCTGCGGTTACGAATTGACAACCATTTACCTAAGTTGTGAGCGAAATTTAGAGACGTGGTCATACTTTCTCAGCCCAAAAATGAACCGAATACAGTTGTTAAGTAATCGGTCCAACTTATTCAACTGATCTTGGGAGAGATTAGTAAGACACACGTCAGCATAATCAAAATGCGGAAGTATAAGTGATTGGACAAGGAGCAATTTAGTGGAAGGTGGGAGAAAGAATTTAAACCGATAAAGAACACGGAGAATACCTGTAACCCTGCGAGATACCTCCGCTACCTGTAAATGCCATCGAAGTGTTGGGTCAATCAATATACCTAGGTCCTTAACGGAGTGACAAAACGGGATAACATTATTTTCAAAACGCACATACGAATTGATTGTATTTAACTTGGATAGAAGTTTTGTGCTGCCTATTATTATCGCCTGGCATTTGACTGGGTTAACTGATATGCCAAAACGACGGGACCAGCGGGATACACTGTCGAGATCTGCATTTAGTTCATTAACTGCTGCATTGATGGCATTAGGTTCAGCTTGGACATAAAGTTGTAGGTCATCTGCGTAGAGGTGGTAAGAGAATTTGAGGTGTGAGATAACAAGATTAATAAAAAGAGAAAACAGAAGTGGAGAGAGAATACCGCCTTGTGGAACACCAGCGACCAAGTCACACCAGTTAGATAAGTCTTGCCCGGAGCGCACAGCCTGCTGGCGACCACGAAGATAGGAAGAAAACCATTCCAGTACTGACGGCGAGAAGTTTAGGTGGGAGAGTAACATCAGTAGCAGGTCATGATCAACACAATTAAAGGCATTGGAGAAGTCAATTAGTACCAAGATGGTAAGTCGAGTGTTCTCCATAGCCTCACGAAAATCTTCCGTTACATTGAGTAATGCAGTGGTGGTGCTGTGTCCAGGTCGAAAACCAGATTGGAAAGGACTCAGAATGTTGGAATTTGCAATAAAAGAGGAAACTTGCTTATGAGTAATAACCTCGAGGACTTTTGAGAGAAATGGCAAGATCGATATAGGTCTAAAATGACAAGGAAGAGAAGGATTTGAGATTTTAGCAAGGGGTATAACAAATGCCTTTAGCCACAATTTGTGAAAACAGCCGTAGGATAGCGAGAAATTAACAATGTGAGTAAGAACAGGAAGAATTATATCTAATAGAAGAAAGACCATAGCTCTACTCACTTCGTCATAGCCCTTAGCATTTGATTTAATGGTTAGGACTGCTTTGCGTATATCGTCGTCAGATACTGGAGAAAATGTGAACGAGTCAGAAGCGAGTGCAGGCATGGATTTAATTTCCTGTAAGGTGGATTGTTTAATACTTGTATTGAGAGTTGTTACAGAGGAGAAGTGATTATTAAGATTATTTAATGGCACTGTTAAATCGGAGGTGGTTGGGGCTTTCCCAAAACCAAGGGAATTGAGGAATTTCCATACGTCTGCTGAAGGTGAATTTAAAATATTTTTATGAATATGTCGGCGTTTTGCAGCTCTTACCACCTGATTGCAACGATTTCTAGCCCGTTTGAACAGCTGAAAGTTAATAGCACTTCTTTCCTTTTTATAAGTGCGAAAAGCTCTGTCTCTCTTCATCATAGCCTTACGGACATCATCTGTAATCCACGGAGCAGGCGGACGACGCAGTTTTACCTTACGAACTGGGGCATGTTTGTCAAACAAACATAAGATCTGTGCATTAAACACAGATACTTTGTCGTTAATATCCGCAGTGTCATACAGCGGCTTCCAATCAATAAGTGTAGCGTCCCGACAAAGTAAAGTTCTATCAATTCTGTTGAAATTACGCACGTTGACGATGATTGGCTTTGGCTTAACAGGCTTGATTTTATAAGTTAGGAGTAGAAGGTCGTGACGTGAAAATGCTGGAACGCTGTACTGATCATACTCGATAACATGATCGGTTGAGGATGTGCAGATGATGTCCAACCACGTATCATCCGTGCTAAAGTTGTGATGTGTTGGCCGTAACGGTAAAATTGTGAAATCCGCGGAGGCGAATATGGATTTGAGCTTGCGAGATTCAGAAGAGTCCTTCAACAGATTGGTGTTAAAATCGCCCATAATGATGACGTGTTTATAACAAGTATTTATGTGATCAATGGCAGTATCAAGATCCAAGAAAAAATCTGTTGAAGGTGGGCAGTAAACAACACCGACAGCAACTTTGGTCCCCTTGAAGTCAACCTCTATAAATAATAATTCAGCTGTGCCTGCGAATTCCGAAGGTGAAGATAAAATTATTTTATAATTTATATTGCTACGCAGGTAAATAGCGACACCGCCGCCACCTTTACCTGTACGGTCGTTCCTAATTAAGACATAGCCAGGAAGTGGATAAGTTGTTGAAGGTAACCCAGGTTTAAACCATGATTCTGAGATCAGTAACGCGTGGAGATTAGGTTCAGAAAATGTGTCGAGCAAGTCGTTATAATGTGCCGGCACGCTTTGAGCATTTATGTGGCATACATTAAAAAATTTTGATTTTTCTAATTTTTCACATAGTAAGTTTTTGATGCAAATATTGTCAGAAAAGGATGAGTTAGCGGAATGGAACGATAAACTACTATCACCTGCAGAGTCATACGAGTCTTCATCAGTTAGCATTGAGTCTTGAATTTTAATAGTAGGTATATAGTAATTATATCAAAATGTCGTTATCCGACTTAGAAATTAAATTAAACAATTTGATCTCAAGAAGGTCAGCTTATTTCGAGCGGGTTCAAAGTATTTATAATTCTGCAAAAAATTTAGTTGACGATGTTTCTATTGAATTGTTTTTATCGAAAGTTGAATCGTTGGATTCTATACGGAACGACTATTTAAGTACGTTGGAATCTATAAACGCTATAGAAACAAGGTTGAAACCTAATCATCAGCCCAGCCATCAGGCTTGGCTGGCATTTGAAGATTTGTATTGTTATATAAAAAGACAGATTACAAAGTTGAATCTGTCACACGATTCTAAACCTAATATATCAGCATCTGAGCCGATTAAGAGTTCTAGACCAAAATTACCAGCCCTCCAAATTCCTGAATTTTCAGGAGATGTGACAGTTTGGAATTTATTTCATTCTACTTTCTTGTCAGCTGTACATAATAACGACTCACTTACTGATTTAGAAAAATTGCATTATCTGTTAGGTAAACTCACGGGGCAGGCTAGGTCTGTATGCGCAGGCTTAACTCCGTGCGCATCCAATTATAGTATTATTTACGAGACATTGGTTAATAGATATGAAGATCTGCGGTTTCAAGCAACAACTTATTTGGATAATATTTTTAACTTAAAACCTATGTCTAGTACAACCGCTGAAAGTCTAGAATCATTCGTTGATAAGTTCGCATCATCTGTTGCGGCCTTAAAAAAACCTAAAATTGGATAATTTAGCAGAATTTGTATTTTTATACCTCGCATTAAAACGTTTAGACCCAGATATAGTTCGTTTGTTCGATATGGAATACCGCGGTTCTGTGATACCCAGTTTCGATAGCTTAGTTACATTTTTACGTGAACAAATTAAAATATTGCACAGAACTCCTTTTGTAAAATTACATCAAAATAAGTCCGAACGTGTCGTTCCCAGAATAACTAAACAGACACACACGTATTCTAGTACAACACAGTGTACACGGGCGAATGTAAACAATAATAATATGGTCAAACAGTTTTGTTCTTTATGCAATTCGTCAGTGCCACATGATAATTTGTATAAATGTGCCGCTTTTTGTAATATGTCCCCATACGATCGATATTTATTTGTTAGAGGTCATAGTTACTGTCTAAATTGTTTGAGTAGTAAACATAAAATAGCAAATTGTAATTCTGGTATTAATTGTAAGGTGTGTAATAGAAAACATCATTCGATGTTGCATTTCGTTAGTAACACTGGCAGGCCGTATGCACAAAACGGCCGCGACCGGTCGCTCGCCGCACCCGCCGCCGCGCCACTAGCGCCGCTCGCCCCTGTCGCGCCGCCCGCGCCGCTCTCGCCGTATGCACCGCCGCGTCTCACTGATGCACCGCGCGCATCACATTATAACTCACAGATAGCGAATACTAGCAACGCGACGGCCGCGGACATTGCGTTATGCAGTACACAACTAGTTAAGAGGCCTTTCACATTTTTTGGCCTAAAAGCAGGGTCTTTGGGGTTCTGGTTCTAAGAAATTAAGAGTCGGATATACATTTTGATTCCTGAATTATATAGATAGATATCTAATCTTAAAAACAACATCTTTGAAATGTTAATTTTCTCTTTGTTAGTCTTCCTAATTTCTAAAATAGTTTATTCAAAAACGCTAAGAGACAGAAGTTTGGGGTCGTCGTTCATTAATGAACAAACATAAATTGATATGATATCTTTACTAAAACTTAATAATTACTTTATAAATTGAGACAGCATCGTCCTTTTTTTCATTTTCAACTTAAATATCTAAAAAATTGATCATAATTAAACCCGAAATTTCAACAAAACTTTGCCATAATCATTTCTTATTTTCTCATAAATACAACGAAATTTTGGCATAAAAAAAACATAATAATAAAGTTAATATACTTATAAATTAGAAATATAAAAAAAAATATAAGTTTCTAAGAAAAAAATAAACAATAATAATAATTTAAAGTTGTATAAATTCCGTTGCGCCAAAAGTAAATTCTCAGTGCTGCGCTAGCGCTCGTCGAGGTAGGACCTATGCTATTTTTTACGACACCGCTACGATAAGACATTCGTAAACATTTGTCAGTGAACATTAGTATAGTGCGACTAAACAATTTTGATAATTTAAGTAATATTTAATTAATTTTGCTAATATATACTTATTTCTACGAATATTAATTTAAAGTTGTTGTAAAATATATATATATATAATATTTATTTTAGCATGCCAAGACAAAAGTACAGTTATGCTACAAATAAAACCTACCTACCCTGCTGCACTATGAAAAGCACAAGAGCATGGTATTTCGTCACACTAATGGCAATTAATTGTTAAAATTAAAAAAGAGAACATTTTAGTATTTTTAAAAATAACGCTTATCTAAGAGAAAATATATTATATATATATATTTCTTTATTATATATATATATATATATATATATTTCTAAATTGCAGCCATTCTGTTATTATACTCGTTGGACTTTCATTACTGTACAGTTATGTCAAATAATTATGCGTGTTTGGGTGAAAAGTCAACAACATTATAAATGTTTTTATTTAGAGACTAGCTTTTAGCTCGCGGCATCGCCCGCGTGAATATGGGATATATAGGTTATCGCGCGTTTAAAGATCCGTGTACAGTATTGGGACATTATATATAAACCTTCCTCTTGAGTCTATCTATTCTGTCTATTAAATAACAACGAATCAAAATCTGCGTAGTTTTTTAAGATCAAAACATACATAGATCTATTACATGTGTAGATGATATTTTAACCGGAAATTGAAGTCGTTAAAATGGTATTGGCAGATCAGTTGGAATCATCGGTATTCTTGGTATATAAGCTGGTTGCCCAGCTAACGTACCGGCTATAATGGTCTACAATTAAATTGTCTTTCAATTCTTTAGTAAGCAACATATCCAATGGGACGCCATTGCACATGTTCGGCGGGCTTAAATTTCATGGATCATGCTTTTGAGAAATTCCTTCCTCAAGTTTGAGCAGTTAGTGTGGGAAATCACTATCTGTGCTTCCATAAAAATGAGCTCTCAAATTTGTCAGTAGTTTTAAACTTTCAATTAAAGTCCATAAGGGAGACGATGTTAATGACACAGAGAGTCTTTCAGAAATCTCCAGCAGAAGTATAAAAGTAATCCCGCCAATGAGAGCAGAGGTGTTTCTAAGGTCTTTTAAGATTCTGTCCAAAATCTCTATAGCTCATGGTGATTTCCTTACATATAATCAATGAGGCGTCTTGTAATAATTTATAAAAAGGTTTGATATTAACAAGTAATTACTTATCAAGAATCAAGAATCGGCCAACCAAGAACGAGAAGCTGCAATATCAGCCAATATCATGCGGCGACGTCAATGATGCAGGAACAGCAATGATAGCAGTTGAAGCTTTTTTTTTACAACTTAGAATGGCAAACAAGCTGACGGCTCTCCTGATGGAAAGGGGTAACCGTCGCCTATATACATGAGCAGTACCTGACATGTTCATATCAGCATACTGTTTCCCTCATGCGTTGCCATTCCTGAAAACTCGGGTGTTATTCCCCTGTACCATGTAAATTCACTACCATATATATACACAGGTAGTCTATATAGATAGATATACATATACACAGATAGTATACCCTGAGAAAGGTCATAGACTACTTTATAGTGCGAAAAAAGTATTGTAAGGGATTAAAAGCGAAGATGAAAGGTTGTATAAAAGTATCGTCATTGTTTAAGTGAAACAATGAAACTTTTTTAGGTTATAATCTAAATATATTTCCTTTATTTGGTCAATTTCATTATACCACGCTGACGAAGTCGCGGACACACCTAATATATGTACATATAAGGATAGGACCTTATAATAAATTATATTGTATCTATTAATAAATAAACTGAATTAATATGTAAGAAGAATTAATTAGTAAATTTATGTTATAGTAATTTCATCTTCCTGTCCTTATCCCAATTATTTGTTACTCATATTACTTAAGGTTTTGGCTTTTAGTTGTACAATCGGCCAGCATCCTGACATCAACCCTCTAGGAATAATATAATAAAAAAATATGGTCATTATTAGCACTTTGATAATTAAGATAAATCACGTTATTTAAAAAAATCCAATAAGTAGTTTATGTTACTCAGTTAAGTAGAAACATATCACATTATTAATTAAAATATTACAAGGATCAAAATGGTTCATACTAAATCCACACCGATTGCGCTACACGGTTATTTGCGTCTGTGTGCGTGTATCTCTGTGTGTGTGCGTAAATCCATGCGATTAAACCTAAAGTTGAGCGGCATCATTTTGTAATAGGCCTCTTAACAAAACCACTCACAATACTATTTTGTTGGCGACCGCACGAGTTATTGTTTACGATGTTTATGGTAGGGAATGTTTGGTTCGCTGTTTATTAGATAACGCTTCGCAAAGTAATTTTATTACTAATAGTACATGTGAAAAATTGGGTTTATGTAACCGACGCAAGACAAATTTATTAGTAAAAGGTATCGGCGGTACGAATAAGGCTGTCGACACATTAGTAAATATTAAAATACACTCCCGATTTAATTGGAATATTTCGTACGAGTTAGATGCATTGGTAGTGGATAGGATTACGGAACGTTTGCCTAATATGACTGTAGATAGGTGCAAGTTGTCTGATTTTGACGTGTTACCATTGGCTGATGACACGTATAGCTGTCCAGGTGACATCGACATGTTATTGGGCGCATCATTGTTTCATCATTTATTGCTTACAAATAAAATTGAAGGTCAGTTAGGTTCTCCCTATGCTTGGGAAACCACGTTGGGATATATTGTTGTAGGACCCGCGCCTGCTACTTTTTGTAACAACACTGTAACGACGTGTGTGCTATAGTATCGAATTCTCTGGACAATTTAATTAAAAGATTTTGGGATTTAGAGGAGATATACGTACCTCCTATTAAAAGTCCAGAAGATAACGCGTGCGAAAAATATTATAGTAGTACTACAAAACGCGACCCGATCAGTGGTAGGTATATTGTGGCTTTACCATTTTGTAAGGATCCGTCCACACTGGGCGATTCTTATCAGTTGGCTAAATAACGATTTTTATGTTTGGAACGAAAATTAATTGCTTCACCCGCATTTAAATTAGCTTATGACGATGTCATTCTCGATTATATAGATAAGGGGTACATCTCACCCGCACCTACGTCGGCGTGTGAAGATAAATCGCTTTCATACGTTATACCGCATCATGGAGTGGTTCGTGAGGATAAGACGACCACTAAATTAAGAATTGTTTTAGACGCTAGCGCGAAAACTACTAGTTCCATTTCATTAAATGATATTTTGTTTTGTGGCGAAAATTTACAGGGTAATCTTTTTGATATAATAATAAATTTTCGGTTATTCGCGGTCGCACTGTCCGCAGACGTGCGACAAATGTTTTTGTACATAGAGGTTCGTGAAGAGGACCGTAAATTTCAACGACTATTGTATCGTTTTTCACCCACCGATCCCATTGTTACCTATCAATTTAATCGTGTTTGCTTTGGTGTTAAATCTAGTCCGTTTCACGCATTGCGTACAATTAAACAGCTCGCTGAGGATGTTGGAGACTCCTTCCCGCATGCTAGGGATGTTTTAGAATTAGGGTTATACATGGACGACGTAGTCCATTCAGTCGACTCAGAGGAAGAAGGGGTAAAATTGTCCACTGAGATGATCGCATTTTTTAAAACAGCTGGTTTCGATTTAGTTAAGTGGACAAGTAATTCGCAAATAGTTCTTAACTCAATTCCTATTTCTCATAGACTCGCGGCGCTTAAGGAGTTTGATGAAACTGACACCCATAAAGTTTTAGGTTTATCTTGGTCGCCCCGCACAGATTTATTTCGCATTCAAATTAATCGCCTAATGAGCAGTGCACTAAGCGCGCTATATTGTCATGCGTAGCTAGGTTATGGGATCTAATGGGTTTTTTGGGACCTGTGGTTTTATACGCAAAGTTACTTGTGAAACAATTATGGTTATTGAAGTGTGATTGGGATGACGCGCCGCCTTCATCGATAGTAAAACTATGGAACCAGTACCGTAGTGAATTGCATTTATTAAATAAAATTAGTTTTCCGCGTCATGTTGATATAACGAGAGATAGCGTCGTTACTGTAGTAGGTTTTGCTGATGCCAGCGAAAAGGCATACGGAGCAGTAGTTTATTTGCATGTTAGTAATAACGGAATTAATAGCGTTCACTTGATGTGTTCAAAATCTAGGGTTTTTATTGGACTTGATGTGTTCAAAATATAGGGTTTTTATTGAACCTAGGTTTAGTGTAGGTTAGACATTTTTATTGAACCTAGGTTTAGTGTAGGTTGGATTTTGGTTTTCGGTGTTTTTTGATAGGTCTTAGCGCAACTTTTTCGTGTTTGTTTGTTTGTTTGTTTGTCTGTTTCTTTATTTTCTATTATTAATGGTGTATATAGTTAGGTTAGGTTAGTTAGGTTTTTTTTTTTTTTTTTTGAAATACATGCGGCCGGCCTGGTGGTGTTAAACCGAGGGTCGGCCGCCACGTGCGTGAGACAGCAGGGGGAGTCGCATGTCGACGTATCCCTCTGCAGTCCAGCGATCGCACAGAGGGTGCGGAGCTGGCAGGTGTTGGATGAGGTGGAGACGCTATCCGATCATCGTTACATTCGGATAGACGTTCTCCCCTCACCCGTAGCTCCGCACCCCGGTCGCCAGGAGAGAAATGTCCCACAACTCCCCAGATGGGTGTTGAAACGTCTGAATAAAGACGTGCTGATGGAGGCTTCCATCGTCCAGGCCTGGGTTCCCATACCGGAGGGGCCTGTGGAGGTCGACGCAGAGGTGGGTTGGTTCGGTGAGGCTCTGTCGCACATTTGCGACGCGGCGATGCCCCGAGCCGGCCCTCGACCTCCTAGGCGTCAGGTGTACTGGTGGTCGGAGGAGATAGCGGCGTTAAGGGAGGAGTGCTCCGCCGCCCGCCGCCGGTACACCAGGCACCGCCGACTCAGGCGGGGCCGCGACGCCGACGAGGAAGCACAGCTGTACGAGCAGTACAAAGAGAGGAAGAAAGCTCTGCAGCTGTCCATCAGCAGGGCCAAGGAGACAGCCAGGGAAGAACTCCTGGAGACCCTGGACAGGGATCCATGGGGGCGTCCTTATAGGTTCGTCAGGGGCAAATTACGCCCCTGGGCGCCCCCCGTGGCAGAGGGTCTCCAGCCGCAGCAGTTGGAGGAGGTGTTGGAGGAGCTGTTCCCGAGACAGCCTCCCTTCACACCTCCTCCGATGATGCCGCGTGGCAGTGATGGAGAGGCCAGCGGCGTCAGCGCTGCTGCGGTTCCTGCCATCACCGTGGAGGAGTTCGCCGCGGCCGTGGATAAACTCCGGGGCAAGAATGTCGCCCCGGGTCCGGATGGTATCCACGGCCGCGTCCTGGCCTTGGCCCTAAACACCCTAGGGGACCGACTCCGGCGCTTGTTCACTGCGTGTCTGGAGTCGGGACGGTTTCCCAATCAGTGGAAAGCGGGTAGAGTGGTCCTGCTCCGCAAAGCGGAGCACCCCGCAGGTTCGGTGGTTCCCTCGGCGTTCCGCCCCATAGTGCTGTTGGACGAGATCGGCAAGCTCTTCGAGAGAATCTTGGCGGGCCGACTCGTCCAACACCTGTCTCAGGTAGGTCCCGATCTCAGCCCGAAGCAGTACGGGTTCCGAGAGGGGCGCTCGACGATAGACGCGATCTCGCGTGTGCGCTCCCTCTCGGAAGAGGCGACGTCCCAGGGTGGGGTGTTGTTGGCGGTCTCTCTAGACATTAAGAACGCCTTCAACACCCTGCCCTTTGCGACTATTAGGAGGCGCTGCAGTACCATCGCGCGCCTCCCTACATTCGGGACGTGATCGGGGCCTATCTCGAAGACAGGTCTGTGCTCTGCACGGGGCGGAACGGCGTTGTAGTGCCGAGGGACATGCAACGCGGTGTTCC
The DNA here is from genome assembly GCF_030625045.1 of Achroia grisella. Taxonomy (NCBI): domain Eukaryota; kingdom Metazoa; phylum Arthropoda; class Insecta; order Lepidoptera; family Pyralidae; genus Achroia; species Achroia grisella. Next base: position 2,834 of record NW_026712807.1, on the reverse strand, counting down.
ACAGGGGTCGGTTCTGGGCCCGATCCTGTGGAACATCGGGTATGATTGGAACCTGCGGGGCGCCCTTTTAACGGGCACTGACCTCGTGTGTTACGCGGATGACACCTTGGTCACTGCCCGGGGGCGGGACCTACGGGAAGCTACCCGCTTTGCCACGGCAAGCGTGGCACTGGTCGTCGGCCGAATAAGGAGGCTTGGGCTCCAGGTGGCGCTGGAGAAGACCGAGGTCCTATGTTTTCATGGGCCTCGGCGCGCGCCACCTCCGGATGCCCAGCTGGTCGTCAGTGGCCAGAGGGTGGGGGTCAAGCCCTGTATTAGGTATTTGGGGCTTGACCTGGACAGTCGTTGGAGCTTCCGCGCTCACTTTCGGAACCTGGTCCCTCGCCTTATGGCAGCCGCCGGCGCTCTTAGCTGGCTGCTGCCAAATGTGAGGGGCCCGGGAGAAGGTTCCCGCCGCCTATACCTCGGCGTGGTGCGGTCCATGGCCCTGTACGGGGCCCCCATCTGGGTGGGGGCCCTAGGTAGGAAAATGTGGCCTGCCTCAACAGGCCACACAGGGTCATGGCCATACGGGCCATAAGAGGCTACCGCACCATATCCGGGGAAGCGGCGGGTCTGCTGGCGGGGTCTCCTCCGTGGGACTTGGTAGCGGAGCTCCGCGCGTCAGTGTATCACTGGCGCGCGGAGCGGCGTTCCATGGGGAGGCACCCGCTGGCCATGAGATTGGAGCGCGGAGGTCCGACTTTCGGCGGATCCTCAGGATCAGGTGGAGAGAAAGGCTGGCCAGTCCATCGGCCGGCCTGAGGACCGTCGAGGCTGTCCGTCCCATCCTCAAAAGATGGATGAATAGGAGATGGCCACTGACGTACCGCATGACACAGATACTGTCCGGGCACGGGTGCTTCGGGCGGTATCTGTGTCATGTGGCGAGGAAGGAGCCGACGACCGGCTGCCACGAGTGCGGAGGTGTGGAGGACACGGCGCAACACACGCTGGACGAATGTCCAGCGTTCGAGATGAGCGCCGTGTCCTCACACGAATAGTGGGGGACGATCTCTCGCTGCCGAATTTAGTTCGGAGGATGATCAGTAGCGAGAGATCGTGGCTGGCGGTGAGCTCCTTCTGCGAGGAAGTTATCTCGCGGAAGGAGGCGGCGGAAAGGGAGCGGGAGTCAGATCGTCCCGCTTCCCTCCGCCGCAGAAGAGCCAGGCCTAGAGGTGGGGGCGTACCCAACTCTGCCCCCCTATATCCCCCCCTGGGGCCGCGGTGACTACCTTAAAGGAGGCAGTCCCCCAATCCAAAGGCCCCGGAGGTGTGCGCGTGTACCCACACGCCTCCACAATGGAGTAGGGCGAAATAGGTCGCCCTAACCACAAAACGAGATGGGGCCTGCCCTACAACATCTACAGGGCGGGCCGTCGCCGTCGGAGCTGGGGTAGAATGCACTTGCGAATCCCCTGGCTCCGGCATAGGCGCTCGTAGGTACACCGTGTGGTTTTTAGTGAGTCAAGTCTCACACACCACCTCGCCATCCCTCCGGCGAGGTGACGGTCTTTTGAAGATTTTCCACACGTTAAAAAAAAAAAAAAGGTTTTTGAAATACACAGGGTCATGGCCATACGGGCAATAAGAGGCTACCGCACCATATCCGGGAAGCGGCGGGTCTGCTGGCGGGGTCTCCTCCGTGGGACTTGGTAGCGGAGCTCCACGCGTCAGTGTATCACTGGCGCGCGGAGCGACGTTCCATGGGGGAGGCACCCGCTGGCCATGAGATTGGAGCGCGGAGGTCCGACTTTCGGCGGATCCTCAGGATCGAATGGCGGGCTAGATTGATGAGCCCGTCGGCCGGCCTGAGGACCGTCGAGGCTGTCCGTCCCATCCTCAAAAGGTGGATGAATAGGAGATGGCCACTGACGTACCGCATGACACAGATATTGTCCGGGCACGGTTGCTTCGGGCGGTATCTGTGTCATGTGGCGAGGAAGGAGCCGACGACCGGCTGCCACGAGTGCGGAGGTGTTGAGGACACGGCGCAACACACGCTGGAAATATGTCCAGCGTTTGAGAGTGAGCGCCGTGTCCTCACACGAATAGTGGGGGACGATCTCTCGCTGCCGAATTTAGTTCGGAGGATGGTCAGTAGCGAGAGATCGTGGCTGGCGGTGAGCTCCTTCTGCGAGGAAGTTATCTCGCGGAAGGAGGCGGCGGAAAGGGAGCGGGAGTCAGATCGTCCCGCTTCCCTCCGCCGCAGAAGAGCCAGGCCTAGAGGTGGGGGCGTACCCAACTCCGCCCCCCTCTATCCCCCACTGGGGCCGGGGTGACTGCCTTGAGGGAGGCAGTCCCCCAACCCAAAGGCCCCGGAGGTGTGCGCGTGTACCCACACGCCTCCACAATGGAGTAGGGCGAAATAGGTCGCCCTAACCACAAAACGAGATGGGGCCTGCCCTACAACATCTACAGGGCGGGCCGTCGCCGTCGGAGCTGGGGTAGAATGCACTTGCGAATCCCCTGGCTCCGGCATAGGCGCTCGTAGGTACACCGTGTGGTTTTTTAGTGGGTACAAGTCCCACACACCACCTCGCCATCCCTCCGGCGGGGTGACGGTCTTTTGAAGATTTTTCCACACGTTAAAAAAAAAAAAAAAGGTTAGGTTTTGTATATAGTTAGGTTAGTTAGGTTAAGCTGATTTCTGTTTCTATTTTGTTTTGTGCTGAGGTGGTAGTGTGGTGTTTCACCGGGGGCGGCTGCACTGTGCAGGGGATCACACTCCTGCCCGGTGTGTCCGCTCCGGGGGGATCCCCGGAGTAGGTTTTGGAGGCGCTCGTCTCCCGAAC